>NC_034601.1:25287757-25323198 GCF_900095145.1 Mus pahari | reverse complement strand
CCTCCCCTCCCCTCCCCACTTCTTATACTTTTGTGCCATGAACTGTTTGTGAACCCCAAAAAACCACCAAGGAGCCAAAAGCAATCACATTAGGGTCTCTTTATTCAAGTCTAGCTTGGGCCACACCAAACTTTCTGACACAGGAGAACGGGAGGAGGTCTTTCAAGCCCTCTTACAGGCAAGCATTTATAAAGGCAAGAAGGGGGTATCTAGCTTGGTACACATCTGATTGAGGGGGGGCATTATGGACTGATGCTGGGAGCCAAACCATAAACTTAACTTCTGTTTGCCTCCTGATTGCTGGTTGTTAGGAAGTGAAATGTCAGGGGTGAGCTTGTAGCCTGGAGATGCAGATTTGTTGGGGAATAACCTGGAAGCTGGTGCTAGACACAGATTTTGTTGGGGGTGGGAGGACAGCCTGGAGACTGGTGCTAGGTACTGGCCTGCTAGTTAACTTGAGTTCAACCTTCGCTCAGGTTCTCTAAGGTGGAATCTGAACTCAAAAGATCTTGTCTCTCAAAACTTGTTCATATGTACATGTCCTGAGGCCTGAGGTCAATACCGGATATCTTCCTTGATCGCTTCCCACATGGTTGTTGGTGTTATTGTCCTTGGAGATTCAAGGTCTGATCATTGATTTGTTACTTTTTTTGTTTTGTTTTGTTTTGTTTTGTTTTTGAGACGGGGTTTCTCTGCGTAGCCCTGTCCTGGAACTCACTCTGTAGGCCAGGCTCGCCTCGAACTCAGAAATCCGCCTGTCTCTGCCTCCCGAGTGCTGGGATTAAAGGTGTGCGCCACCACTGGCCGGCTGATTTGTGACTCTTAAAGACTTATTTTTGACTGAGCTCAGGGGTAGAAGCTCTGAGTGAGGACAGCCCATCTCTTGGTCATCTATTCCTGCCATTTTCTTTGGCTTCCTTCTTTCTCTTGTTTAAAAGTTTAGCCCAATCTACAGCCCCCTTGTTTTCACTGTTTCGTCACACGATATGACAACGCTTGCGTTTCAGGCCACGTGGATAATAAGACATGAATCCTGGATGCCGCTGTTAAGCCAGGAAGCTTTCGTGAACCCCAAAAGACCATCAAGGAGCCGCCTCTGATGTAATCACATTAGGGTCTCTTTATTATAAACTCAAGTGTGGGCTTACTCAACACTGGCCCACAGGATAATCTAGTGAAGTCGCCCCAAACCCTCCTTGGAACAGGGTTTTATAGGGAAATAGGTGCGAGTGAGGGGTGTTCAGCCTAGCATACATCTAACTGAGTGACTATTGTAATCCGACAGTGGGTGCTCTGAAGCTAACTAACGCTCTGAAAGTACATCTGAAACAGTCATACTAACCTTGATTGACTGTTGTTAGGAAGTAGCTAGGGAGTGACTCTGAAGTACCGGCTAGGGACAAGCTGTGGGGTCCTTGCTGGTACTCAGGTGTAGCTTGGGTTCAGCTGCTGGTTAAGTTTTTAGGCTTTTTTTTTTTTTTTTTTTTTTTTAAATGGAGGCTCGTCCCAAGATGGAATAGGTTTAGCTTTTCACTGTGGTCCCGGGTTTCTTGCCTCCTCCTCCTCCTCCTCCTCCTCCTCCTCCTTCTTCTTCTAATGGTTTTCTGATAACATGTTGATGGACACCATTTTCTTATGAGAGATTAAAATGCTTTTGGATTCTGCTAGTTCTTTTGGGCCCCAACTGCTGAAGCACCATAGTAAGTCTCTCTCTCTCTCTCTCTCTCTCTCTCTCTCTCTCTCTCTCTCTCTCTCACACACACACACACACACACATACACACACACACACACACACACACACACACACACACACACACACACACACAAAACCAAGTTGAGAACACTCAGATTGGCTCCCACAATGCATCTGCAAACAGACTAATACTTCCTCCTGTTCTCTCCAGTTCTCTCCAGTTGATATACAACAAGAAGAATGCCCCTTTCTCAACAGCAGATGTACCCACTGCACTGTGGGTAAAGACACATTGTTTCATTGGAAAACTTTATTTGTCCTGAGTAAAGACACATTGTATTATGGGAAAACTCTATCTGCCATTTCCCCCACTGATGCAGACCTTGTAACGTGTAACTCTTCTACTCCTTGTGCACAGCATCAGCTATACTGTGACCATCACTTCTCACAGTGCCATGGTTCTCAACCTGGTGGCAATAGGTGGCAAACACATTTTCATGACCCTTTTGGGGGTTGAATGACCATCAGAAAACACAGATACTTACATTATGATTCATAGCAATAGAAAAATTCCAGTTATGAAGTAGCAACAAAATAACTTTATGGTTGGTGATCACTACCACATGAGGAACTGTATTAAAGGGTCAGAGCATTTAGGAAAGTTGAAGTTGATGCTATAGATGGTAGGAAGTATATATTAATCATTTACTTCACTGAGCTTCTAACAGCCGAGGTAGGGAAGGAGAAGTTCAGCTTCCTCTTGACAGCCACAAAAAAAGAGCTTTTGAAAATACAGGGTCTCCCACTAAACCTAGATCTCACAGATATGACTAAAGTAGCTAGCCAATGAGTGTCTATCTGTATCTACCCTCCTGGCCAGATCTAGAGTTATAGGCATTCACCATTGCACCTGTCTTCTTCTTTTTGTTTTTGTTTTTGTTTTTGTTTTAAAGATTTATTTACTATATATACAGCATTCTGCCTGCATGTATCCCTGTGGGTCAGAAAAGAGCACCAGACCTCATGGTTGTGCGTCACCATGTGGTTGCTGGGAATTGAACAGGACCTCTGGAAGAACAACCAGTGCTCTTAACCTCTGAACCATCGCTCTAGCCCCCGTTGATTTGTTTTGTTTTACTCTGGGTAGCCCTGGCGGTCCTGAAACTCATTCTGTTGACCAGGCTGGCCTTGAACTCTGAGATCTGTCTGCCTCTGCTCCCAGAGTGCTAGGACTAAAGTTGTGTGACACCATACTTTTTTTTTTTTAATGTGAATGCTGGGAATCTAAACTAAGGTCCTCATGCCTGCTCAGCATATTTTATTGCCTGATATATCCCCCTCCTTGTCCCCAGCTTCTTAGCACCTGCCTTTTAAACCAGAAGTTTATTCAGAAGTGAGGGCTACCCATCAGGGTTACAGGAAGGGATGACATTGGAACAGGCTGGACTTGGAGGTTTGTGACTGCTGCCTGTTGCAGTGTGGCCAGGATCTAGTTTTCTGCCCTTAGGGGTACAAGCTATATCCTTCGTTAAAGGTCTTTGGAGGACCCTCACCTCTACAGTTTTACTGTAGACCAGAAGATTCCAGACAGTTCAAAATGCTAGGCACATACGTAGGCGTATCAGTTTTGTGGTGAATTGACATTCCCTGACATACCTATAAAAATACTTTTCAAACTTTCATTTCTCTCTAATGGTGACAGTGATCATGAGTTCTCTTCCTTGGGGCCAGCAACAAATATGACAGCATGTGATATTGCTGGGAACAAAACAAGAGCCTTGGATGCATGCAGATGTGACATGCTACATTGAGCCTGAATCAGACACAGCTGGAGACTTGACAAAGAGGCCTGAAGTCACCCCTCCTAAACTCTGTTCAAAGGAGGGCGGGGGAGACTGGCTGGAGGTCCGGAGGAGCATAGACGAGGCAGCTGTACATCTACACGGTTCAGATAGCACCGTCTGGGACACCGACTAGCTAGTTTCAGGTCCCACGACAGTTTGCCCATTCATCATCTAGCAAGTGTCCTAATGCCTGGCCAGCCCCAGAGGACAAGGCTCTTGCCTTCATGATTTTACAGTCCAACCAGACTAACAGTACAATACTCTTTGTATTCCACTGTGAAGAGATGGTCATGAACTGTCTCCAAATCACACCCACCTTTCTGTATTCTTGTGTCTTGCCTCTCTGCCTCCCCTGCCAGCATGGGCCATCTCTCTACGCTGTTTAAGGCTAGCCCTCTACTGTACCTCCATTCTTTGTTCCCTGATTGCTTAGGGATGGCTCTACATCTCCCTTCCCATCATGGACCACTGGCATCTTCTTGACTACTGGGTCTTTCTAGCATATTTCCACACCACCATCCGGACTCTTAATCCCCTATTCTCTCCCGTCCTCACTCAGCGCTTGTTACCTGCGAAGCCTGACCTCTCATTCCCCCTTGAACCACCCTGACCAGACTGTCTTCATTTGTCTAATTGAGTGAGCATTTCTAGGTCTCCATCTTGATTGGCTCTTTAGCACTCCCGGGATCCCACATCATCTACAATCCGCATAAGCTCTGGTGATCAGCAGTCAGCTCAGGATCTGTGTGCAAACTACTTACCCTCAGTTGCCAGGAGGATTATTTGCCTCCTTATCTAGAACAGAAACCTTATAGACTTCAAAAAATAAGAATTTTGAAATAATTTTTTCCATAGTGTCTCTGAAGAGGTAGTGAGAAATAAAAATTTTTAGCTAGCTCAAAATCAGAGTTCAAAAATGGGTCAGTTTACATTTAAGTTAGGATAGATGGCTGAACAAAATTAACTTTGAAACTTGCACCTTTTTTTTTTAAAAAAAGAAATCTAAACTTAAAAAAGAATCAAAGACTTAAAACCAACTCTTTTACGTACAGTGTGTTAAAGCATTAAATAGATGTTAAATTTTTTATTTGGCAGCTTCCTCCCAAGACCTTACAAGCCACTGCCAATGAATACAAATGTTCTCCCCTCTCCTATGCATTTCCCTGTACATACGAATACTACTCATTTTGAGAACATGTAGACTGTCTACAAACGTCTTCTGTGAGAAGCCCCTGAGATTCTGCTCCCCGAGAATCGGGGCTCTGGCCCTTGGGAAACTTCAGACCTCAGGCTGGCTAAGCAGGGCTGTGAACCTCATGGACATTTGGAGATTCTTGGTACGGAAGCCTTCTGCCTCCTTTTCAGTCAGCCCTCCGGGAGAGGCCAGGATTGATGGCGTCATCCATCTTGGGCCTGATCCCACCTGTCTGAGACCTAAGTGTTTCCAGAGCCTTCCCACAGCTCAACTGTCATTCGTACCATCCAGAGGGGTAAATCATTGTGGGGCACATTTTCCTCCAGCAGAAATCTCCCAGTGTTTATAGGACTGTGTGCTTTCTGGAGGAACAATGGAGTATCAGTCTTAGATGGAGCTTGAGGCTTTGAGAGGTGGAAGGTTCACTGTTAAGTAGTTAATTAACAAGAATTGGCGCAGGGGGACCTAAGTTCAGATTATTCTATCTAGCTAAAAAGTCAAGCTGTGTCTTGCTTGTTACCTCCATTCTGGGTGGGTCAGGTGAGCAGGCAGAAACAGACATCTCTGGAGCTTACTGGGCAGCCCGTCTAGCCAAAACATGCAGGCAGAGGCAGGCAGATCTCTATGAGCTCAAGGCCAGCCTGGTCTACAAAGCAACCTAATAATTATAATAATAAAAAATAATTAAATAATGATGACGATGATTGTGGGTTAAAAGGTGGCCAGCATCCGTTTGGGGCCTCAGGAGGCGGGACGCAGGAAGTTTGGACTGTGCTTACCCCACTCAGCCTAAGGGAAGCTGTGGACACGGCCCCAGGGGTGGGGGAGCAGAGTCTGTGCTCCCCAGGGACTGTAGGAGCTGGTTGGGGGGGGTGTCTCTGGGCCTGCAGAGAGGCTGGGACAGTCTGGATCTCAGGCTCTTGGGCACTTAGGCACCACTGGATGCCATGGAAGACCTGAGAACAGAGTGGGGGTCCGTGAGCTGGATCTGGCCCAGGCAGCTTGGCTTGGTGGGGGACGAGACTGGGAGGGCAGAGAGGCCTCCTGAGGGAGATTAGAGGAGGCTCTTTAGAGGAAGTCTTTTCACAGCTCCCTATGGTGGATCCGGTGAAAGAGACCGTCCATGGTTTTAAGGTATTTATTGTCATGGTGGGGAATGGTGATGAGTGAAACTATCCCCTTCTTCCTCAGGGCGGGCCTGAGGTTAAACACCTTTTGCAGGAAGGAGTGTCTGGGAAGGGGAGTTTATTGGCTAAGCCCTTCAAACCTTCAGGTACCTCATTAAAATGGAGATCTGTCTTTAGGCTATGTGATCTGTGGTCACCTTTTCTACCAGTGGAGGGAATTACGACATTATGTGACTGATGGCCACAGACCTATGGAGAGCTGCTGCCTTGTGTCAGGGGCCTGGCATCCAGGAGCATGGCAAATACCTACCGTCCCTTGCAGGGTCACCTGGGGAGTCCCTGGGGTTTCAAACCTAGCTCAACCAGAAACCAGGCTGCCTTCCATGGTTCCACAGATGGTGATGGTGACGGTGACGGTGATGGTGATATATATAGAGAGATACCTAACATTGCCCTCTGGCCTCTCCACACACATGAACTAGCAAACATGCCCCAAGGCTACATAGGGGCATATACATGCACACTCACACAAAGGCTGCTTAAGTGGAATAACCTCATTTGTAGACTAGAACCAGGGTCACTGCGTAACTGTGTGCGGGGGTCTTTCTTTTCTCTGCCACCATCGGTTGCCTCAGCATCTGGCAATTGTTAAATCTATTTTACTCTCGCCTGCAAGTTCCATTATCTGCAATATCTTGAGTTCTCAGGCTGTCCAGCCGATGGATCTTCAAATGAGTTAAACAACCAGACCTAAAGATAGTTTGAAACTGGTGATCCGCCTGCTTCAGCCTTCCAAAATGCTGAGATTATAGGCAGATACCATCTTGATTGGGTTCTTTGTTTTTTTTTCTTATAATTCATTTTTTTAAACAGTGAATTAATGATCTCTGTAGAAAAAGTAAGCATGGCATATATATAGGAGGTGTGGCTTTGTTGGAAGAAGTATGTCACTGGGGTGGGCTTTCAGATTTCCAAAGCCCATGCTAGGCTTAGACTCTGTTTCTGTTTCTGTTTCTGTTTCTGTTTCTATCTCTGTGTTTGGTCTCTATCTTTCTCTGTCTGTTTGTCTGTCTCTATCTCTTTCTGTCTATCTCTGCCTCTGTTTGTCTCTGTCTCTCTGTCTCTGTCTGTCTGTCTGTCTGTCTGTCTGTCTGTCTCTCTCTCTCTCTGCCTGTCTGCTTCTCTCTTTTCTTCTGCTTGCAGATCAGGGCTTAACTCTAAGCCACTTCTCTAGCACCATACCTACCACCATGATGAGAATGGACTAAACCTCTGAAACTGTGAGTCAGCCCTCAGTTAAACGTTTTCTTTTATAAGAAGCAGTGACTAAGGCAGGCAGGCATACCAGAAATCAACCAAGGAAAAGAAGAGGTATATTTAAGAAGTCAAACAAGCATAGTGGTTTAGACCTGTAATTCCAGTAATGGGAAGGTTGAGATAGAAGAATCAGGAGTTCAAGGCCATCCTTGGCTTTACAGTGAGTTCGAGACCAGGTTAGTATACATGAGATCCTATCTCAATGAAAGACAACGAGAAAGAAGAGAGGGTTCTCCTTGGGGGGGGGGGAGACCTTGCCTACCACCGCTGATGTGCTATGGCTAGTCGAGCATCACTAAAGACCAGTATGAACCAGGGTGTACCAAGTCATCTGAAGGGCTGGCAGGAGCCACTGTCCCACATTGTCCTGGTGCTTAGGGGGTCATTCTAAGTAGGCTGTTGGCTGGTATATGGATAAAGTCTGCCCTGTGCCCAGGTGGATGCTGCCCTCCATAACCCCTTGTTTTCTTACTGACCACCCTAGTGAGAAGGAAGACCATCTGGATGGGACGGTCTACGGGACTGTCGGCGGGTTTGGACTTCCTGCCTGTCCAGGAAGTGATGTCATTCCATCCCTCGTTCCTGTCCTGTGGACACTGGCCAGACCCCTGTGCCACGAGGAGGCTGGCTCAGTAGGGTCTGCAAACTGCCCTCCAGCATGGGAGACATTCCGATAACTATAGGCCGAATCTTTTGCAGCAGCTTAGGTGTTGCTTCTTCCTGGGCTTAGGACCCTAGAGCTTTCCCGTTAAGAGAGGGTCAGGCCCATCTGGGGCAGCTCCCTATGTAAGTCAAGAGGGACCTGGGTGGGTCTTCTTGGGGTGTGAGTATGGGGCAGCTTGTACCAGGGCTACTAGCAAGGCCAGAGGGAGAGAGAGGGAGGCTCATCTTGGTGGACCTGCTCACGAGGCCTAAGAGAAGTGAAGCCCAGTGCCTGGGCAACCTTTGCCTTTTGCTCCGTTTGATAAAACAAAACCCCTTTCCCGGAGTGGCAGCCGGCAGAGCTGAACGCCCCCTTCTGACTCCCGGGTCGGTTAAGCCCACCGAGAAACAGCGAAGGATGGGAGGAAAAAATAAGCCCTCTCTGCCCCAACGGGGTGAAGCGTTGCACTGTGTAGACCCCCTTAGAAGTTTCTAATAGCCCACCTGGCAGCCGAGCACAGTGGCCGCTGGGCCTGGGAGACACATCGCCACGCTCCCCCAACTAAGCAACTGTGCAATTATTGGGAAGCCAGGGGGATCTTTTCTCCCCTCCGTTCCGCTCCCGCCCCTCCTCCCTTCATTTTTTTTCTTCCAGGCATGGAATTATCTACTTTAGCAGTTCAAAAGACATTCCATCCTCGTGACAGAAACAGAAACTGGGCGATGTTGGCATACTGTAGCTTTCTCTAGCTCTCTTACGGGGAGATTCCAGCAGTAAATCATCATGACTGAAATTTTCAAAGACCATTTCTTTACATTTTAATGGCCTACCTTTCTTACTTTGAAAGTAGCATTAACAGCGTTCACATTGCCCACAGGGGCCATCTCAGAAGGAGCCACTGCTCGATTTTATTCCTTCAGTATATTAACAAAAAAAAAAAAAAATGGAGGAGGTTGTTGAAGGGATCGTTTAATTTTATTTTTTGATACGGGGACTTGCTATGTAGATCAGACTGGCCTGAATTGGAGGCGTTCCTCTCACCTCAGCTTCTTGAGCGTGGTGGGCCTTATCAGTCCTTGGGAATTTTTTTAAAAGCCCTCTTAAAACTCTAAAAGGTCTTGTGTGTTCCTTATGTCAGATGGATTTTTAAAACACGGGCAGGGTTGGGTGGTGGGTGGAGGTGGTCACTATGGCAACCGCTGGGCTTGGTGATGCAGGCAGAGGCAGGTGGATCTCTGGGTTTGAGGCCAGATAGGGCTACATAGTGAGTTCCAGGACAGCCAGAGCTGCACAGTCTCTAACAAACACCAAAACATCAAGTCAGATGCCCGCCCTATTCCTCGTTTGTCACTTCGACTCTGTCTCTTTCAGAAGCGATGATCGACACACGTGGACATGGTGACACGTAAAGGCCTCACTGCAGCCTACATCCAAGTATCTGGAGTTAGATGGTCAGAAGTGTTCTCAGTAAAGTGCCATCAGATAAGGACACCACAGTCAGTCAGGAGATATCTCCCCCCAAGAGAGCAGGGTATTTCGAAAAATTGAACCTGTCTTCAAACAAAACAGTTTTATTCCTTGGTAAATGTGTTGCAGTTTACCCTTGGGCTGGAGGATCATTTCCAGACTCATAAAATTCCTGCAAGTCCTGTGGTACTGGTATTTTCCACAGTTCACTGGACCCCACGGGTCTGAGAACTATTATTTAAAGTCTGTTCCAGAAAGAAGCCCAGCGTTTTGGAGATTCCCAGGCTTCTGCAGGAAACACGGTGGAAGAGAGAATGGGTCAGTCAAGGGCAAAGCCCGTGGTCCTCTATTAGAGAGAAGTTAAGGAGGAGAGCAGAGGCCACTGAACCCCCTGTCATCTGTCCTGGGGCTTAATCAAGTTATCTGTCACATTGCCCCTTGTCTCCTAGCCCCCATCCCTCACTTGAATGAAAACAAAAATTCGCAGACAAAGTTCTAGCAGCAGGTAGCTGGGGCTCTCCTGGGAAGCTGGATGAAAAGCACCTGTAACCCCATTCACCTCCATCCAGTTCCTGCTGGGAGCCACCCAGGCAGCAGCCTCCAGGCTTCAGAGTGCTGTGTTAGTCCAAGCTGGTCTGGGGAGGATAGCCTTGTGTGTGGGAAGAGAGTGAGGCAGAATGGACTGAGCTGTGGGAGGGGAGGCACGATGTAGCCAGCGACCTATAAAAGGTGAACGCTGTCCTCTTCTTTTTGATATTGGACCTTTAAGGGGACTGATGGGCAGTAATCCTCAGGGTGGCACGAAGGGACTAGGCGCATCTCTGTAGAGCGGACGAGAGGCAAGGAGTGTGACAGCTGGCCACCAGAGCCTGACATCAGCTCCTTTAAGCTGCCTTTTCTTGGTTTGGGAAGTTCAGGGATGTTGCAGTTCGTGTGGAATCTTCCCGGTAGATGGAAAGGGAGTCTTAGGTCCCAGCTGGTGTAGGGGTCAGGAACTGTGTTGTAGGAACTCAGGAACTCTATGCTTGACTTGAGGAGGTGGCTCAGCTACCTTTGGTTGTAGTTATTGTAGAACAAGAGGGTCATTCTCCAGGCTAAAACCTACTCTCAGAAAACGGCACAGGCTGAGCAGGAACCGGAAACCCTTGAGAACACATCATTAGCATCTCTAGAGGTCCTCCAGTGTTGATGTTTTGTGACCCAATGTCAGAAAGAAGGATGAGAGAAAAGCAGAGATCTGAACTGGCGTTAAGATTTCAGTATTTCATCAAGAGGATGAATCAGTCACTGGGCAGGAACACCCTTCTCATTAGCAGGAAAAGCCAGCCGGTGTGACTTTAACATTGGGTGAAGCTTGTTGGTCTGGTCAAATCAACTTTCCAGGCTCACAGGCAGTGTTGTGCTTTTTCTTTTCCCTTCTTTGTTTCTTTCTTTCTGCTTCTGTTACTTTTGGAATCATGTATCTGAGGCTAGCCCCAAATTTGCTGTGGATGGAAGAATGATCTTAAACTTCTGATCCTCATGCCTCTGTCTACCACCACATACATGTATGCCTCACCATACCCAGATCTTTTTTTTTTTAATCAATCAATCAATCAATCAATCTATCAATCAATCAATCTGTGTGTGTGTGTGTCCCTGTGCTTGTGTCTGTGAATGTCCATATGTTTAAGTACAGTTGTACATGTGTCTTCATGACAGCCTCAGGTGCCAGTCATCTCCTTGGGGGCACAGTCTCTTGTTTCTCGCTTTTCTATACCAGGCTAGCTGCCCTGGGATCTGGGGATGCTCATTTCATTCTTCCTCCCACTTTTCGACGGAAACTCTGGGATTATATTCACTCCTGTGGCTGGCTTTTATGTGGGTTTGGCGGCAGGTCCTCCTGCTTGTACCACAAGTGCTTTACTCACTGAACCATCTCTCCAGCCCCTTTTCATTTTCATGACTGTCTTGCTATGCAAATAGACAGCAATTAGACCCCGGGCCTCAGCTGTGATCTCCCTGCCATAGTTTTCGGATAGTGAGAGAATAAGTGTCCAGCACCACATCTGGCGAGCACTGTATTTTTGTACTGATTATTGGTATCTAAGGTGTGGATGATCCCACGGGTGCTATGGGTTCCATGGTGTGGACATCAGAGGACAATCTTCTGGTGTCAGTTCTCGCCTTCCACCTTTCCCAGGTTGTGGGGAGCAAACTCGGGGCACCAGGCCTTTGCTTAGTGAGCCATCTTGCCTGCCCTCTTTCTGCATTTTGATAAAAAGTTCATGGTTAAAACTCTAAGGCAGAGACCCGTTCATGCCATTCCCTCTTCTCTTCCTGCCTTTCAGACTATATTTATTTATGTTCCAGCCACTCTGTCACAGGAGTGTAAGCTGTCAGCTTAGGTGGCAGCTGTAGCCTGATTCCTTAGGTATGGAGCAGGACACATTCTGTCTTCACACCTCATGGGAGCAGTGCTCAAGCCCACTGGTCCATGGAGAGAAAGGACATGCTTTGTGATCTGGAACCTTGTTCTCCAGGGTCCTGTGCTGTGTTACTCTCTATGAGAAAACAGAGGAAAAGAAAACATTTTCATATTTATTTATTTCAGTGAAAGCCAATTTGGATTTCCCTTTCTTTCTTTTCTTTCTTTCTTTCTTTCTTTCTTTCTTTCTTTCTTTCTTTCTTTCTTTCTTTCTTTCTTTTTTCTTTCTTCATTAATTAATTAATTAATTAGCTTTATTTTATGTATATGAGTACACTGTGTCTGTCTTCAAACATACCAGAAGAGGGCATCAGATCTCATTACCAATGGCTGTGAGCCACCATGTGGTTGCTGGGGACTGAACTCAGGACCTCTGGAACAGCAGACAGTGCTCTTAACTGCTGAGTCATCTCTCCAGGCTCTAGTTTTTCTTTCCAATCTGTGTGACAAGGACAGTGTTACAGTAATTTAAATGTAAATTCTAGTCAGAGAAATGGAAGCACTAGTAGGTGCAAGGGTATGTGTGTGTGTGTGTGTGTGTGTGTGTGTGTGTGTCCAGCTATCAAAGCAATAAAGTCCAGCCATTAAAAGACCCCTTTGGCTCACCTGATTAACATGCCCAATTAAAATTAAACACCTCATCCTAACACAGGGTTTCCCATTTTACTTTTATAAGCTGCCATTTTCCTATGCACCACATCTGTCTCCTCTCTATCCAGAGGCAGTTCTTTGCCCCTCTGGGATAAGTACTCCATACCCCTCTTCCTTGTTCCCTTCCCCTCTTCCTTGTTCCCTTCCCCTCTCCCACCTCCTCTCTCTCCTGCCTTTGTCTTTTATCCCCTGCCCTCTGTCCTTCTGGGGCAAATAAATCTCCGTTGTGCTGAGAATTGGGTCCCGGAGGTCCTGAGCTGATACTTTTCCTTTCGCTCGCTCGCAGTCTTCCTGGAGGGATCAGGAGAAGCAGAGCTGGCATTCTGTTCAGATACAGAGGATGGAGGTGGAGCCAACATCTGGTTAGTGATAGTGTAAATCCTGACCCGTACCCAAAGGCCCAGGACCCAGGAAGGCCAGTGTCTAGGATGTCTCGCTCTAGAGCGGAGTTTGTCCTCTTCCATATGTGGGTCTATGTGGGTCCCCAATGGATTGGAGGGTGCTTACCACACAAGGAGGGGTGGTTTTAATCAGCCTACTGATGTTATACTCACACAGACATAGGTATCTTACCAGATATCTGGGCAGTCCTTAGTCCAGTTGAGATGACACACAGAATTATGACTCCTTTTTGAAATATTTTAAGAATGTCCTCTAAGGGTGCCTTTACTGCCTCCCAAGACTGATGGAAATCCTGACAGAGATGATCCCTCGATAAGCAGGTGGCATGGTGCTAATTTTACAGAGTCAAGGAGAAAGGCCCCTGGCCCAAATGATCATGGCCAAATTAATTAAATCAAGCAATTAGTTGAAGCAAGTGTTTTTAAAAATTCATGTACACAACTGTCTCCCCTTATAGGTGGGGACCAGGAGATCACCACTGGACACAAGGAAGACAAGGTCTTTATAGTCAGAGGTAGGGGGTTTCCAAATGAGGGATTTGGTAGGCAAAATAGGGTTACAGGACTAGAGCTTAAGCACAAGTTAGTCACAATGATCTCCTGAAACAAAGACACGATGGCAAGGAGGTTGCAACAACAGGCATTAATACAAGGTAGCAATGACAAACTTTTGAAACAAAAGTAGGGAAACAAGATGGTTCTAGTAACTTTTTGAAACAAAGACTTGGTTGCAGTTTCCTGTAACAGGCAGTACAGAACCACCTGGCAAGTTAAGGTTTCCGAAGGGGGTATAGTCCAACCCTTGAGAAGCAGAGGTTTCACCATAACCAAACAAGAACCTAGTTTGTCTTTGCCGTAGGAAGGTTTTTACGCCTAAGATGGAGGCAGGCTAGTGCCACAAGTGCGGCACGAGTTCTTTGCTACCTGCTTTGGTATTCTGGATTCATGAATGAAACACACACACACACACACACACACACACACACACACACACAGCCTTCTATTTAAATATGCATTAATCAGTGTAATGGCTGGGCCACTCCCAAACGCCTACCTTGCTAACGCCTCTGACACTCCTGAATTGTTACTAAAATCTATATTTCATCTTCACTACCCTAGACCCAGTGGGGAGGGGGTGGAGCCAGTCTTGCCCCAGCTCTTACATGATTGTATGCCCTCTCTTCTGCAGCTCTCAAGCCTGGATCTTATCCCCTTCCTGACATGGGGATTCCACTTCCTCCTCCCTTCTGAGTTCCTTTCTCCGGGAATGCTAAAAGTCCTGCCTCTGTCTCTCTACCCAGCTATTGGCAGCCAGCAACTTTATTTACCAATCAAAGCCAACTAGGGGCAGTGGATTCCTGTGTAATTTGGGGGGACTGAATTAACATAGGTAGCATTAGATCCAATCCACAACAGGCTAGTCCATCACTGGCAGCCCTGGTTGGGAACTGAGCTTCATCAAACACCTGCATGCACGTCCACACAAAGGTATAAAGCTCGCGTTTCACTAAGGACCCTGTAAGATCCGATTTCCCAGTTTCATTTTCATGTTTAGCACGGAGCTCATTGACTCCTGTGGCCCTCAGTTAGTGCCCTGGACTCCCTGGGATTCACAAAAGCAGTAAGATGGCTTTGACCTTTGCAGCACTTCAAAAGCCTGACCGCAAAATGCCTGACTTGGGAAGTCATAAAGTTCCTATTTGGTTTTGGTCCAGTTCTGTACGGTCCTATTGAATAAGCAGAACCATAAAAAGTAGTTTGTAATAACTACCTTTAATTTCTTAGGTTAAAGGGTTTTTGCAGGTATCATTCCATAATCATAGTCATGTATTTTACATAAATAACGATTTTTCTGCAAGCATATACTGTCATGTGATTAGAAGTGCAGTTAAGACATTTCCATCATTCTGGGAGTCTCCTTTGAGCCGTACGAAACTCATTGCAGTCTCTAGGCAACCTGCAATAGACTTGCTGTGTACACTCAGAAAACTTTAAAAACAGTTATTCGTTCTAGCGAGTGCATGGTAGCCTCTCACTGTGGCTTTAATTTATATCTTATTTATGTCCAGTCATGTCTATATCACCTTTCCTTCCTTCCTTTCTTTCTTTCTTTCTTTCTTTCTTTCTTTCTTTCTTTCTTTCTTTCTTTCTGTCTTTCTTTCTGTCTTTCTATCTTCCTTTCTTCCTTCTTCCTTCCCTCCCCCTCCCTCCCCCCTCTCTTTTTCTATCTATATTTCTCTTTGTCCTTTTTTTTAAAAAATCATTTTTCTTATTTCTTACAGAAAGGAAAGGAACCTTTTCCCAAAGGTAGAGGCTTTGAAAATATTTTCTGCTAGTTTTTGGCTTGTTTTTTCATTAAAAGAAAAAAATGTCCAAAAGGAAGAAATACATATATATATATATATATATATATATATATATATATATATATGCATACATGTACACATGCATATTCACAGACATATGTTATTTTTGTATTATAAGATGTAAGGAAAATTTTAATATTCAGTACTCTAGCTCAGGAATATATATCTGGGTATCTATCTATCTATCTATCCTCTTCCATATATCTGTTCTTCCAGAGATCCTGAGTTTAATTCTAACAACCACATGGTGGCTCACAATCATCTGTAATGGGATCTGATGCCCTCTTCAGGTGTGTCTGAAGACAGCTACAGTGTACTTACATTAAACAAACAAACAAACAAAGAGAAAATCGGCTGAGCAAGCCATTGAAAGCAAGCTGGTAAGCCACACATCTCCATGGCTTCTGCACCACCTCCTGTGCCAGGCTCCTGCTCTGTTTGAGTTCCTGTCCTGACAGCTTCCTTGGATGGTGAACAGTGATCCAGAAATGTAAGCAAATAAATTCTTTTCTCCTCAGGCTGCTCTGGTTACTTAGCTGAATAAGACACTGGCTTTCCACATTTATTTTATGTTCTGCTATCTTGCTAGACCCCCGTATTACTGAAAATCTACAGGTTTGTTTGCTTGTTTCTGATTCTAGAGGAAAGGGTTTCACCTGTTGCTGTTAAGTATGATATTTGCTATAGTATGTATGCACATAAATGGCACACCGTATACACACAGATAGATGTAGGATATGCCATACATATTTTCATGTGCATGTGATTTACTAAGATGAGGGCTTTTTCTCTTTTTTTAAAAAGTCATCAGTATGTCATGTATTGATATATTCATGCTTTTCCTCTTTATTAATATTATGAATCACAGTCATGTATCCCTGGGCTAAAGCTGTATCGCCTTTTAACATTCTAATATCTTGTTAGATTTTATCTTCTAAGTTCTGATTTTTAAAAACCGAGCATGATAGCAGTCTTCTTTTTTAAAAAAAAGATTTATTTATTTATTTCATGTATGTGAGTACACTGTAGCTGTCTTCAGACATACCATAAGAGGATACCGGATCCCATTACAGATGCTTGAGAGCCACCGTGTGGTTGCTGGGAATTGAACTCAGGACCTCTAGAAGAGCAGTCAGTGCTCTTAACTGCTGAGCCATCTCTCCAGCCCTAAAGTTCTGTTTTTTTTTTTAATTTATTATTTATTTTATGTGCATGAACAGTTGTGTACTGCATGCCTGCAGTGCCAGCAGAGGCCAGCAGGGGGCACTAGGTCCCCAGGAATTGAAGTTACAGACAAATGTTCCGACTATGAGGGTGCTGGGAAATGAACACCGGTCCTTCCAGAGAGCAGGCAGTGCTCTTAACCATGGAGTCTTCTCTCCATCCTAAAACTCTGATTTTATGTGGATGTTTGTGAGGGAGACTGGACTCATGGAGAGCTGAGTTTCTGTAATCTCTTCGTGGTTTTGGTGTCATGGTAATGCTAACCTCCTAGAACAAACTAAGAAATGCTCCTGCCTCTCTCCATTTTGAAGAGTTTGTGTGAGACAAGCTGGGTGTGCTGTGGTGGTGTAGCCTGTGATACCAGCACAGGGCAGTAGGAGAATCCGTAGGTCAGGCGCTCTTAACTGCTGTGAGGTCTCTGCAGCCACTCTGCCTCCTTGTTCCATACACTGGATACAATCAATGTCTTCGTTTCATATTTAAGTCCATTTTCTCCTTCTGTCAAGTCTATCCTGTTGTTACAACGTGGGGATCATTTTTTTCCCCCTGATCTTCTGTTTTCTTAGTTTGGGGATTTCAATGTTTCTCATTTTCATTTTCCATTCCCGTCTAATAATTTCCTATGAACGTGTTTTCTTTTATGGATTATTATAATCCATTCTCTAAATCCCCTGTCTCCTAATTATATCTGTCTCATTTGATGCTGCTTTGTCAGGGAAATGCATCCTTTTTTTATGGTTCTTATCAGAGTAAGTACAGTTTCTGGATTTTGCTATTTTTTTTTTCAGTGGATGATTCTGTGTGTGTGTGTGTGTGTGTGTGTGTGTGTGTGTGTGTGTGTGCATGTATATGTATGTTGTTTCTTTGGTGGTAGTGGGGTGCAGGATCTTGCTGGGTATCCCAGGCTGTCCTCGAACTCACAAAATTCTGCCTCTCTTTGCCACCTGAGTGTGGAGTTAAAGGCCAAAGGCCATGTTAGCACAGCTGGCTGGATAGCGCCACTTTCTTCTTCTTCTTCTTCTTCTTCTTCTTCTTCTTCTTCTTCTTCTTCTTCTTCTTCTTCTTCTTCTTCTTCTTCTTCTTTTTTCTTCTTTCTTCTTTTGGTTTTCTGAAACAGGGTTTCTCTGTATAGCCCTGGCTGTCCTGGAACTCACTTTGTACACCAGGCTGGCCTCAAACTCAGAAATCCTCCTGCTTCTGCCTCCCAATTGCTGGGATTAAAGGCGTGCGCCACCACCACTCGCCACTCGGCTGATAGCATTGTCTCGGTTGGATTCAGACTGCAACGTCTGAGTCTTCTGTAACAGACACCAGAAGCAGCTCAGCTCTTTCTTTAACAGCTTAGTTGGTTTCCCATGGATACACAACTCAATGCTTGAGCAGAGATGGGAGCGAGCGGGCTGTTGGGAACCTCATGGCCTCTCTGCAGACGGCTTACTTTTCCCTCTGTTCTTGTGGTTTGCTTGCTGCCTACAACTAAAACTTTCCTTTTTTCCCCCCTAGTTCTCTGCTCCCCAATGAGCACATGACCACCCGCATCTGGCTTCATCTAAAAGCTGCGATCCTGCGAGTCTGTTCTTTGGAGAGTAGAGTTTCACCAAATGCTGTCTCCTTTTTTTTTTTTTTTTTAAATCACATGTACTTACTTATTGGTTGGTTTTGTGTGTGCGTGTGCGGACTTGTGTGTGTGAGCCACAGCACACGTGTGTGGAGGTGAGAAGACTTAAGCGTGGGAGTTGGTTCTTTCTCCCACCGTGTGTCCTGCGGTTGAACGCTGATCACCAGACTTAGCAGGGAGCCTTTCAACCAGCTGAGCCATCTTACTCACTGTCTGTCCTCTTCTGACCGCAGTGTGCAATGTCACCTGGCCATCACTGAAATGGGGATTGGCTTTATTTAACCTAATCACTGGAAAATAAAAGGTATATATTTTTTTTAATATTTCAAGGAATGGGATAATTTTAGGATTACAAGGCTTGTTGGGCCTGACACAGAGTAAGCCCTAAACGAATGCTTCGTGGCTGAATCTTCCCAAGGGCACTGCAGTCCGTCAGAAGTCTCCCCAGTGACTTCCTGCAGGCAACCCTACAAAGCAGCAGATTCCTTTCCAGACAATTCAGAATGACGGGTGGTGGTGGCAGCAGCAGCAGCAGTGGCGGTGGGCGGGCGGGCGGGCGGGCGGCGGCGGTGGTGGCGGCGTTGGCGGCGGCAGTGGGTGCACGCCTTTAATCCCAGCACTTAGGAAGCAGAGGCAGGAGGAACTCTGAGTTGGAGGCTGGTCTGGTTTACAGGCTGAGATCCAGGCCAGCTAGGGCTACACAGAGACACCCCTCAACACACACACACACACACACACACACACACACACACACCTCTTCTCAAAAAACCAGAAAAACAACCTAACGAAAAACAACCAGCTAACCAAAAACCCAATCAAACCACCACCAAACCCCAAGCCACTTCTTCGGCTCCAGGCACGTCCATTTCTGTCTCTCCTCCTCAGTTCCCACCCAGTGCCCCCGGCCACACAGAGTGAGCCAGATTCCAGCCTTGAGCTCCCCTGTGGGTGCAGCAGCCTCAACTCCGACCAGTGCTGTTGTGGATCTCCAGTCCCAGCTTGGCCCTGGCCTCTGTCGCTCAAGCTTTGATGCTCTTTTTTAAGGTGCGCTGTCTGGAAGGACGTCCCTACCTTTCCGGTCCCAAGGTCTCTTCATTTCATGAAGCAGGTGTGTTTTCCAGTGACTCCCCTGGCAGCCACGGTGCGACTGGCTGATACTGAACCAGTATCAGCAAGCAATAGTCACCCCTTTTCTCTCTCCCTCCATGAGCAGCATGACACCCCTACTCCCTCCGTAAGAGAACACATCAGTTTTCCCCCATGACCTCCCTTTCTAAGGCACCAGACATCTGTTTTTGAAGAACTCATTGCCACCAGGAGCCCAGCTTGCTCCGAGATCTGTGTCACCTTAAGAGCATCAAGGTTGGACAGGCGACTTACACATGTCAGAAACATTAATCTCTTTCAGACGGTATAATTTTTGTTCAAGGGGTCTACCCGGGCGATAGTGGGAAAAAAAAATGAAAAATGCTATTTAGACTCTTATGGTTAGCAAAACAGTTTCTACATGACCTCACTAGATCTACAGAAAAACTGTATGAAGTGCGAAGGGCGGGTGTTCGTGCATCATTTGACACATGTAGAAAAAGATTGTCAAAAACCAAGGGGTTCTACATGGTGATTAGAAAATACTTTCCTCTATGCCTCGGAGACCGCAGACGGAATTCATCTCGGCCAATCACTCTCCGTGGGAAGTTTTGTCCCGAGGCAGTTTTGGACACAGAAGATCCTGTACTCATCCGGTGTCTCCTTGCCCCTGTCCCAGGGTGGACCGGAGGGCAGCTGTGCGGCCAGGAGACAGAGGCTTCTCAAGGCTGCTTTTCAAGACGCTGCCTCTGGACTCCAGCAACCAACAAAAGCCCAGGTATGGAGGCTTGGCCGCCCCTGACCTTTTACACACCCTGAGCTGAGTTGGGGGAGGAGGGAGATTGCTACACAAAAGGGTGTGAGGAATGACCCGGCCTGCCTCAGCTACCTGCTGTTCCGCACAAAGGGGCCCGAGGCCCCGGCTGCCTCTGGAGGCCAGAGAAAAGGGTGGAATAATGGGTGGCTGGGTTACCGCTGCTCTCTTCAGAGAAACCAGAGAAGGAAGGCGGTGAAACCTCCCTGATAATAAAGAAGTAACAAATGAGGAATAAAAGCTTATGGAAGACATCTTAACCCGCGGATGAAAAAAAATGTCAACATCTGTGAAGCTTTCTGCACCAGCGGCCCTGGCCCTAATGAAAACTCTCCAGAAAGCATTCACTGCACACAGGCAAAAAGGCTACATTTTTCTCCGGGGCGTGGAGGGTTCGACCGGGCTGCCCTTTCTTTTTTCAGACGCTGCTGAACCAAACACTAATGTTCATCTTCAGCTCTCCGAAGGATGCAGGGGCAGCAGGAGAATGGAGCTCGAGGCCGTCTTTATTCCCCGAGTCAGAGGTGGGTGGATTTAAGAACTGGCTACACGTCTGCACGTTAAGGCCTGGAGAAAAAGGCAGAGGAATTAGAGAAAACACTGTTTAGCAAGGGTCTCTTTTCACCGGGGCCTCTGGGAAGGACGCGGGACCAGGAAAGTAATCCTCTTAGCACCGACTTATGTGTGTGTACAAAACAGGAGAGTCGATTCTGGCTAAAACACCTCACGAGAACACAGAGATTTGTGTTCTGGTCTTCGCCCTGCATTCAGGCGCCGGAGACCCGGCAGATGTCTGTTTGTAAGGCTCATTTACAAATGCAGACTGGGAGTTTGGGGGTGAGGGAGGAGCTGACCCCACTGTCTTCAGAGGTGAAGGGTCAGGATTTTGAGCCCCACAACTTTCTCTTGGGATTCTTGGCAGTCCTAACCCCCACCTCATGCCTTTGAGGTGGTCCTCGTGGTTTGATTTCTTGAAGGGGAGGGTGCTGACTTCACCATAGGATGGGATTGCGAGGTGTAGCACAAGAAACATAAAATCCTGACCAACAAATGCAATTGGCTCTGGAGGTTGGCATGAGAAAAAAATCCGAAGCCACTTTGTTACGGGGGTCACTATGCCATGATCAGAAAATGCACAGATTTCTCAACACACCACACACACACACACACACACACACACACACACCACACGTGCATGCACACACACACATACCATACATGTAGGCACACACACACCACATGCATGCACACACACACACACACACACACACACTCTCCCAGCCACCCACACACATGTACGTACATACGTACGTGTGTATACACAGGTAGGCAAGCAGGAACGCATGCACACATATGGATGTTATTCATCCATGGATGCATGGCAGACATCTGCATCCTGTCAGTCATAAACGCACACCCTGCTATGCCTCTAGATTAACTTGGTACCCGCACCCCCTCCCAGCCAGGACTGTCTAGCCTTTTTGGCAAACGTGGTCCTTTTCCCGATTCTTCACACACAGACTATCAAGCCAAAATGTCTTTTATGATTTAACCTTAAACCGAAACAAGTAGTGACAGGGGTAAATGAATCAAAAGGGATTGCCAAGGACGCGTCACCTAACCTAAAACAGGGAGTGAGTGCTCTTCCTTCCAGGGTGGGGCCACTCACAATCTAAACTGTTTGCTGTTGCAACACAAAGGAGAGGGCAGCCAGGGCCAGAGCTCTGGTCAGATGTAAGCTGTCCCTCTGTGAGTTGGCCCTGTGGTCTTCAGCTTCTGGGACAGGTAGTGAGCTTCTAGATTGTTGTGGTAATTAAGTAGTGTTCTGAAAGTTTTCTGTGAGGTTACACTATTTTTATTAATTTATTTGCACACATGTACACACACACACACACACGAATGCACATGTGGAGGTCAGAGGACAACTTGTGCAATTTGATTCTTTTCTTCTTTCTTGAGTCCAGGGGATTGGATTCAGCCATGGGGTTTGTGTCAGCTGAGCCATCTTGGTGTCCCAGTGCAGGTCATTTGAAGTTGGAGAGGATCAGCCTGGTGGTGATGGAGCATGCCTTTAATCCCAAAGAGCAGGCAGATCTCTCAGTTCAAGGCCATCCTAGACTACAGAGTGAGTTCCAGGACAGCCAGGACTACGCACACACACACACAAAACCTGTCTCAAACAAAACAAAACAAAACGAGAAACCCAAAACAAACAAACAAACAAACAAAAAGCAAATAAAAAAATCGGAGAAGATCTCTGCTGACGTGCAGTTGATGTGGGAGTGCTGTGACATTTGTGATGTTTGTGACCTTCAGGGCATTCAGACCCTCAAGTCCTTATGCCTTCCCAACATGCCCCTTTGTGTCTGAGCCATCTCTGCAGTCCAGATTCTCTCCTGATGCCGAATTTGCTTACAAAGAAACATGGCCAAGGAGGTTATGGACGTCGCTAGCAATGACAGTCAGCGTTTGAAGTCGGAGACAGCTACCAGTTAGGCTCACACTGGTCTCCTTTGAAGAGACTGGTAACTGGTCATTTTCTTCCCCCTCCTTTCGTGGTTAGTGAAGAGACCCAACCGCACAGTCTCACCCCTCAGCGGCTAGCTTGGAGGGAAGCCATGAACATTTTGGTCTCCGCTAGAGAGACTTCACATTCACCCCTGAGGTGGTCAGATATTGCTCCTCGTATCCACAGATGGGAGCTGGGACAGACCCTATGCTCAGGACAGCAGGACAGCAGGTCTTCCATGGGATGAGAATGATAGTGTCCTGCTGTGTAGAACTCTCAGAGTCGCCTTCCCGCTCACTCCCCAGCCCTTCCTCTCCCCTGAGGTGAGCCCTTCAGCTTAGAGAATGATTCACAAACTTAATGCTCCTTTCGCGCCGTACCTAATGCTCCGAGGGGTAGGGAAGCCATAATTATGGATCCAGTACCTTTAAAGACGACTGGATCTAATGCCCTGTGCTAAGTCCAAGGTGAGGCGATTACCAAATCGGGATTGATACAGTCTCATTTTACCCTCTTCAGAGGCAGGGGTCTTCTTGACTGTGTCCTGGGTTTAGTGAATGCCTCCTGGAGACTGGAGTGTGGTGGAAGGGTGGGCTGTCACTACTAAGTCTGGGTTAGGGAGCGATAGCTGCAGACATTGGTTCTCACATCTCTCTCGGTCCTCTGTAGACCAGGCTGGCTGGCCTCACACTCCGCCTGCCTCTGCCTCCCAAGTGTTAGAATTAAGGCATGCGTGCCACCATCTCCAAAATCTGTGGGAAAAGTCAACTGACATTTTGAGAAGCCATGATGGACTATGGAAAGACTGTACAGTGAGAAACTGAGGTCTGCCAGCCACCACAGATATGGCCCTGGGAGTGGCTCTTCCCAGCTTTATGGCAGCCATGTGAGTGTTCCCGGGGACAGGTCTATCTCAGTCTAACTGCAGGCCTATGTCACATTGACTGTAGCCACAGGAGAGACCTTGTACCTGAGACATCAGGATAACCCCCTTCAGAGAAACAAATGATTGTTGTTGAAGTTTCTGCTTTGGGGGACAATTTGCTATGCAACAGTTATGCAACCAGCATGTTCCTTCATTGAGTAGCTGGGAGAACAAGGACTTAAAGGAAGCCACAGTTCTTGTCTGTACTCTTTCTAGGATATAAAACTTCAACTTCTTCCTCCTTCTCCTCCTCGTCCTCCTCCTCTTCTTAGTTTATTTATTGTTCAGATACCATAAGAGGGCATTGGTTTCTGTTACAGATGGTTGTGAGCCACCATGTGATTGCTGGGATTTGAACTCAGGGTCTCTGAAAGAGCAGTCAGTGCTCTTAAACCACTGAGCCATCTCTCCACCTCCTCCCCCCACCCAAGTATCTTTCTTACTAATCAATAATAACCATGTGAGCAAAAGGCTCACTTTGTTTATTACGTGAAGGCTATCCTGAAACTTTTGTACCACTCAGGCTACCTTCAAACTCATGGGAATCCTCCTGTCTCAACTTTCCAAGTGCTGGGACTATAGATGTAAGCCATCACAACACATCACAGGTTCTCTTCCTGCACAGAGGGAAAATTTTTTTTGAGATTTCATTTTTATTTCATGTGCATGGATGTTTTTGCCTAAATGTGTCTATGCACCGCAAGCATTCACTACCCAATGAGGCCATGGGAAAGCATTGGATCCTCTAGAACTGGATTTACAGGCAGTTGTAAGCTGCCGTGTGGGGGTCTTCTGGAAGAACAGTCAGTGCCCTTAACTACTGAGACATCTCGTACAGCCCCAAACAGAACAAATTTTATTATGATTTAACTAACTTTTTGTAAAAACAAATCTTACCCTACTTCTTTCTAGCAAGAATATTTTACTAAGGAAATTTATTTCAAAATACTGCACATTTTAAATCTTTTAGAAAACACTTTCTTAAAATTGTTTAGAGGTGGCCGGGCAGTGGTGGCACATGCCTTTAGTCCCAGCACTCAGGAGACAGAGGCAGAAACTCGAATTTCTGAGTTCGAGGCCAGCCTGGTCTACAGAGTGAGTCCAGGACAGCCTGGGACACCCTGTCTCAAAAAACCAAAAAAAACCAAACCAAACCAAAAAAATTTGCTCAGAGGCTGGGAACACTGCTCCACTGTCTGCATGGCTGTCAGCCACACACAACACCCTAGCTGCGACTCCAAACAACTCTGTAAACCAAGCATGATGTGGCTGGTGCTTTCCTGGAAGCCCAGCACTCGGGAAGCAAATTCAAGATCAAAAGTTGAAGACATCCCTAACATGTGGATGTGTCCAGTGCCACCCTTGGACAAGTGCTCTTGGGTTCTCTAAGAAAGCAGAGCGAGAAAGCAATGAGGAGCGACCGTATCTTCTGCTTCTGTTCCTGCCTCCAGGTTTCTGCCCTTCCTTGGGTTCCTGCTTTGACTTCCCTCAGTGATGACCCATCGCCAGGAAGTGTTAGATGAGATAAACTTTTTCTTCCCCAAGTTGGTTTTTGGTCAGGATATTTTATCATCACAGCAATAAAACCTTACCTAAGACGGGGAGTCGGCACAATGAACTATCACTGTGACAGATTCAACATGTTTTGGGGAGGGTTGTGAAAGGCTTTTGGAACTTGTGGGCTGGGAAAGCCATTGAGGCTTCAGAGCTTGATGGCTTGTTGTGTAAATCTGGAACCCCAAGAACAGTACAGATCACGGAAACCTCGGGTGTGACGTCCCAGAGTGCAGTAAAAACTCCATCAGGGCTGTTTGAGCTGTAGTTTGAATTTAGAGCCACTAAATTGAAACCTCTTCTTTACCAGGACCATTGATACTGGTCAACTGGAGCTGAGAAATGAGCCTTGATTAAAAAGAGATCAACACCAGTGAGTTGAAATCTTTTGGGAGGCTATGACCTCAGGTTCTGGACCACTGATGCTGTGGTCCAGCCGTAGCTAAATCGGTACGTTGTGCTGGCAGCCAGACTTGGTAATATAAAAGTTTCTACCATGGTACTGAAAGCATGAAGGTGTCCTGGATTGCAGCTGCGGCTTGGCACCATGTGTCCGGGTTAGAGTCCCAGGGAAAGTGAGAGCCCAGGAAAGGTTATTGCTGAAGTTACAGTCCAGTTGCAGCATGGACCCCAGCAGTTTGGAGATGTCTGTACCGTGGGGTGACCATCAAAGACAGCAGTGGCTATTCAGGGGAGTCAGTTGAGCAGAGGAGACAAGCTGTGTGTAACGCAGAGGGCAGAGCCTGAGCTGCCCTGGGCCCCTTTGGCATCTAAGGACGATGAGTGAGTCCCAGATAGCAAGCACTGAATATTTTTGCATTGTCAGGTTTTGGTTTTGCTTTGATTGATTGTAATTGTGCCCTGGTTTCTTCCCCCTTAGAGTGAGAAAGTATTCAATTTTGCTGAAGTCCACCATTGAGAGACTGGACATTTTAGAGGGACTTGGGATGTTTTAAAGAGGCTAAACTTTTAAAGTGTTTGGCTAAGAGGCTTAACCAGTCCATATCAATTTCGAATGTTGTACAGAACATACTCATGAAGTGAGCATGATTGATTGATTGATTGGTTGGTTGGTTGGTTGATTGATTGATTTATATGAACTTAAGCAAAGTTTATGGAAAGAAGGAACCTGACTATCGTGAGGTATAGCTTTTTTACCATCTGCCCTCTTTTTCTCTGTGAGTATTCTGTACCCAGCTGTCAGGGTCTCTGCCGTCTTCATGTGCTTTCCTTCCTGGCTTACCAGAGGCCCCTTGTGACCCTGGCCCTTTGTAGGTGGGAATCCAGGCCTGCTGAACCTGGAGCTCTCCCAGACCACCTCCAGGTCCCCCAGTTGTTCCTGGCCCAGCTGCCTCAGCTCTTGCTCCTTGGATCTGTTCCAGCTCCTCTCCACCTCCCCTATCTTGGCTTGGCTTATTGCTTAAAGCTCAGCTGTGTGGGCTCAGGTCTGGAGTCCCATCCCTCTGCCTCCCAGGCTTCCGTGTGGGGCTGCTGTGGTGCATCACTCTCCGGAGGAAGGAAGGAAGGAAGGAAGGAAGGAAGGAAGGAAGGAAGGAAGGAAGGAAGGAAGGAAGGACAGTAAGTTTTTCTGTTGCTCTCCCAGCCAGGGGCTCCATGGCCTTGTTGCTGAGAAGCCTGAGACATCCCTGAGACATCCCTTGGTGGGCTTGAGGACTTACCCAAGGCTGTGAAGAGACACCATGACCAAGGCAACTCTTCTAAAGGATGCATTTAATGGGGGCTGGCCTACAGTCTCAGAGGGTTGGTCTGTTGTCATCATGGTGGGAAGCAGACAGGCTGGAGCAGTAGCTGAGAGCTTTAGGTGGGTAGGTAGGGGAGGGAGGGAGGGAGGGAGAGAGAGAGAGAGAGAGAGAGAGAGAGAGAGAGAGAGAGAGAGAGCTAGTGAGCCTGGACCTGGTTTGGGCTTTTGAAACCTCAGACTCTAGAAACTTAGGAGCCTACAGCCTGCCTCAGTCATCAACCCCAAGAAAAGTCAAGACAGGTGAAACAGATAAGCAGTCTCGGCTTCCACCTCCAAGGTGACTTCCGTCCTTGTTTAGCTGACTGGAGTTCTGGGTGGCCTGCCGACAGCAGCTGGGATCAGTGTGTCAATGGGTAAGAAAAAGTGCCCATTACAGAGAATGGCCCCACTGGGGGCCACTCCCAGTGACACACCTCCTCCAACAAGGCCACACCCCCTAATCCTTCCCAAACAGTTTCACCAACTGGGGCCATTCCCACTCGAATTCCACAGTGGGCTTTAGTCACTGTTCTTCTCTCCAGTGACCCACGATACTAAGTCTGTCACTATTCTTAATTTTTTTCCCCTATAGTTGCACATCATTTGGTCTGGGGCTGTGGGAGTGGGGGGAAAGAGGGGGTGGGAGAGAATCCACATCCCACCAGAGTTCCAGTGCTCTGGGCAGGTGGACGCGGGAGGACTGCCGCACGCTTTCCACGCGGCCCCGGCTGGGTGCCTGGCTGTGTTAAGCCACAGACCCCTGCTCAGCGGGTGGTGGACAAGGGGCAGTCCTAAGTACCAGGTTCCCAGCTTCTGGCATCCCAGACACCGATGGACACCACGGAAAACATGACACCACCATGGAACAGGATGGGGGTTCCAGGGTGGCATTGAGCCCCAGGGCTGTAGGGAGGAGAGGGTAGGGGGAGAGGGCGCATGATGGTTCCCACGTGGGTGAGAGCACTTGGTTCGGTCCGTGGCTGCAGCACAGAATGGCCTTCTGGCGGGAGGTTAGACACAGCTAGTTAGGAGAAAGCCTATCCCATCGTTCAAGCGCAGCGGGCCTTGATGAACAGAGACAGTCTATGGTTTTAGAGCTTTGTTGTAGAAAGGCAGGGGGAAATAGAGACCGTAGAAAGAGACTGGCCATGGTCACATGGAGAAAGGAAGAGAGAGAGAGAAGGAGGGCTAGAAAGTAAGAAAAGTAAAAGCTTAAAGAGACCGAAGAGGGGCCAAGCAGTCCCTTTTATAGTGGGCTGGACTATCAGGTAACGGTGGGGAGGAGCATACCTGGCTATAGTCAGGTAACTGTGGGGGTGGAGTCTAGCCAGAATGCCAGGAGCTTGGGACATTGTCTGCGTGACTTATAGTCACAGAATTATAGAGTTGGGGGCTCTATGGTGTCAGGCACCTGTCTCTGGGAACCTGGCTCGCTTTTCTGTCCCTTGAAGAGATCTCTACTGGATCACCGGAGCAAGCCCCGTTCAACTAAAATAGGCTGCCTCTCATAGTCCCACAATTTGGAGATTGGGGGAAATTATTTTGCCACCCCAGCGTCTCCATGTTTAGAGTTGAGTCATTGGGTTCACCATGGCCCCAGCTGTGGGTTGGGAAGTCCTTTCTCGCCCTGAGGTCATGGGATATTTGTAGCAGATAGGGGATCTCTCAGTATCACTTAAGTCCTACTTGCATTCTTTCTTTGTGACTTGAACTGATATTGTTGGTGGTGTGACCCTGTTCCCAGGGCCTGTAAATCCTACCAAGTGTCAGCTCCTGCAGAGGATGCCCTGTGAGCCGCCATGGAGTCTGCGGATCCACGCTCCCTTTCATGCCTGCTGAACTGACTCCTGAGAAGGCTGGGCCGGCAGGCAGCCAGGAAGTAGTCAGCCTCCAGCTCAGCACCTTTACTTTGAGGTCTGGGGTGTCTGAATTCACCCCTGCCTGCCTGAGACGGCGTCGAGGGGTGAAGAACCCACAGGGATATATACGCACAGTGGGAGGCAGGCATGATCTCAACATCTGCTGAGAGGGCCATAGGTGGGACATATAGGCTGGTACAGGCCCCTAGACTTGTACCTGTACATCCCTGTGTGACAGCCAGCCTCAACCTCAACCTGGGTGTCCTCTGTGTCACCTGCAGCCACAGTCATGAAGGCTTCTGTTACAGAGATTTTGGGTCTTGTGCATTGTTGTAACCCAGGAAAACCTCTTTGTGGTATTTTCTGTGATGGGCACTTTTTCTTTCTTTCTTTCTTTCTTTCTTTCTTTCTTTCTTTCTTTCTTTCTTTCTTTCTTTCTTTCAAGATTTATTTATTATAAATAAGTACACTATAGCTGTCTTCAGGCACACCGGGAGAGGGCATCAGATCTTATTTCATGTGTTGTGAGCCACCATGTGGTTGCTGGGATTTGAACTCAGGACCTTTGGAAGAGTAGTTAGTGCTCTTACCCACTGAGCCATCTCACCATACTTTTTCTTACCCACTAACACTCTGATCCCAACTGCTACAGACAGGCCACCCAGAACTCCATACAGGTAAGGAAGGAAGGAAGTCACCTTGGAGGAACGAGCTGAGATTGTTTGCCTTTTTCACCTCTGTTTTGGGTTTCCTTGGGGTTGACAAGTGAGGTGGCTGCAGGCTCCTAAGTTTCTAGAGCCTTTGCTCCAGGGGCAAGATCCATTCCATTAACTTTTTGCTTTTTAATTATTCATTTTATGTATATGAGTATGCTGTTTTTCAGACACACCAGAAGAGGGCGCCAGATCCCATTACAGATGATTGTGAGCCACTATGTGGTTGCTGGGAACCGAACTCAGGACCTCTGGAAGAGTAAGTCAGTACCCTTAACCACCTCTCCAGCCTCCCCATTCCATTAACTTGATGCTGGCTTCCATAGTGGGTACCTGATACCATACATCCTCTCTTGGGCACATGCAGTGGTAGCCAAGAGACTAGAAAGAATGGCCAAGGCTGAGAGACAGAAGTGAGGGGTTTGATCATATTCTGCAGGCCAGGATGGGGGTGGGGCAAAGATTGCCCCTCCGAGATAATGATGCCAAGATATGCTTGTGATAAATATGTGATCCGTGCTAGGAATCCTTTTCTCATCTCAAAGGTAAGGAAATGACCTCAGCTTTGTAGCGAATCCACCGACTGGAGTGTGGGGAGCTGAGGCTAGTGTCCTACTATCTGTCCAGATCACAGTGGTCCTCAGCCTTCCCGATGCTGCCACCCTGTAATACAGTTCCTCATGTTGTGGTGACCCCCCAACCATAAAACCATACCATTATTTTTATTGCTACTTCATAACTGTAATTTTGCTAATGTCTTGGTTAGGGTTTTCATTGCTGTGCACAGACACCATGACCAAGAACTTTTCTTACGAAGATAACAGTTATTTAATTGGGCCTGGCTTACAGGTTCAGAGGTTCAGTCCCTTATCATCAAGGCAAGAACATGGCAGTATCTAGGCAAGGCATGGTGCTGGAAAAGCTGAAGTTCTGCATCTTCAGCTGAAGTCTGCTAGCAGAATACTGGCTTCCAGGCAGCTAGGATGAGGGGCTAAAACCCACACCCACAATGACACACCTACTCCAACCAGGCCACACCTACTTCAACAGGTCCACACCCACTCCAACAGAGCCACACCCACTCCAACAAGGTCACACCTACTCCAACAGGGCCACACCTTCTAGTAGTGCCATTCTCTGGGCCAAGCATATACAAACCATCACAGGTACTGTTATGAAATCATAATCTGGGGGAGGGGATAGGGGATTTTCAGAGGAGAAACTAGGAACGGGGACAACATTTGAAATGTAAATTTAAAAAATCTAAAAAAAAAAAGAGTTAAAGAAAAATTATGTTCCAAGTATAATATACGCATGTATGATAATGTCAAACTGAAGCTCATTAATTTGTATAATTAATATTTACCAATAATGAGTAAGCCATGGAACACCAAGAGGTGATAATCTTATGAGTGATTCCATTGATGTTAACTATCTATTCTAGTCCAGATCCCATTAATGTTGAATATGTGTCCTAGTCTAGATTCCTTATGTTAGTCACTTTTTATTATCAACTTGACAAGCTAGGATCATCTGGGAAGAGGGCGTGTCCACGGAGATACGAAGATCAGATTTGCCTCTGGCAAATGTCTGAGAGAAATTGTCCTTAGGGCTGGAGAGATGGCTCAGTGGTTAAGAGCACTGTCTGCTCTTCCAAAGGACACGTGTTCAATTCCCAGCATCCACTTGGCAGCTCACAACCGTCTGTAAGTCTAGGTCCAAGGTATGTGACACCCTCACACCAATGCACATAAGATAAAATAAAATAATAAAATCATAATGTAAACATCTGATATGCAGGATATCTGACATGTGACCCCCCCCCCCCAAATGGGAGGTCTAGAACCATCCCTGCCTATTTCCCATCTACGTCATTGTCAGACACCCTCTTGTCTCAGTGTCATCTATGTGAGGGTTTCCCTGGGGTGCCCCAAATAAGCAACTGCTCATCCCACCAGACTTCTACTGAAGCTCATCTGTCCTTCATTCATCCCTTCCCCCATCCTCAGGCCAGGGGTCATCTGCTAGTTACAAACAAGGGCCAGGCCTGCACAGAATGAAGGTCTTTCCTACTGTCTTTCTCTAGCCTTCTGTAATGACTGGCACATAGTAGGTACTCAGTGAATGAGTGAGAAGTTGAAGTTACTCCAAAGGTAGTAACTTCCACGGGGGGGGGGGTCCCTGGGGTCCCCAAGCTTGTTACCTGTTATCTTTGGACCTTAGAAGTGAGGCTCTGTACCCCAGATACCCTTTACGGATGGTGCTTAAGTATGTAGGCACATGTCCCAGGGTGGGGAGAGGCAGAGGGAACCCATCCTGTAACATACGCTTCAAAGTGGACTTCCTGGGGGCCTCTGGAGCAGGCTGGAGAGAGGATCCAGGGCCCCCTGTGCTTGCCTGTGGAGAAGTCTCAGCTGAGTCTTTTCCTGATTGGCCATGACTGAGATGGCACCATCTTTCCATGGCTCATTCTCACCACTGGAAGTGTCCGTTCAGTTCCTGTTAGAAATCCAAAGAGCAGCAGGGCCAAGGATGATGGAGGGTGCCCTGGTGCTTGCTTCCAAGCCACACCCTCAGGAGCCAGTGGAATCTACTCTGCCCACTTGCTCAGAGTTGGGTTCAAGTGCAAAGCTTTCAAACAGCTCTGGGATCTAGGCAGTAAGTACAGACATGCTGTGATCACGGGGCTCCCCAGAGCTAAACCAGGGCAGCTGCCCACACTCACCGTGGACTGTGTCCTCCCCCTCCTCCCTCCCATGAGAAGCTCTGCCCTGGGCCATGCCTTTTCAACCGAGGCTTTCAAGTCAGAAAGGCTGGAGTTTGAATCCCTGCCTTGATCCAAGGAAACGACCCCTCAGGGAACCATCTGCCTGGAAGCTGTGGTTGTGCTCAACCCCAGAAGCTGTCTCCAGAGTGTCTGAGTCCCAGCACTTTCTTTTCCTCATAATAGGAGAGGGAGGTAAAAATTTGCTCCATAGGGACCAGGAGGCAGATGTGACCTCACCGAGCTTCCCAGTGAGAAGTTAAAGTTACTTAAAAGGTCCTTCTGCTCCACCATGGGGGTTCCCCAAACTTGTTACCTGCCATCTTTAGGCCTTAGATATGAGGTTCAAAGGTCCTGGCCTCTCCCTGTGATGTATGGAAGCAGGGGGGCTTCAGGGAAGGGCTAGACCTTGGGTAGTAAAGGGTAGTACTTTACCAGTCCTTGGCTCTTTACCTGACCCTCTGCACGGTGCTATGGGATTTTGAAGGTCTGAAACTTCTTGTCCCAAACTGGAGACTCTGAAAAAGGTCTGTCCAAACGGTGTAGACACTAGGACCTTTATATTACAGCATTTTCCTAAAGAATAAAGACATTCAAAAAGGCCTAGCAGAATATCTTACAAACCTTCTTCACCAGAAGGGGTGTTGGTGGTGGTGAAGGAAAGGTTAAAAAGAAAAAGGATTTGAGCCAATAGCTCTGACCTACTGCAGGCCAGCTGGAAGGTAGGAGCAAGGAGTGAGTAGCAGGGATTTCTTTCCAGGGGAGTGAGCTGAGGCCAGCTGAGCCACTGCCAACCCTGATGGGCCGGCGGCCAAGATCTTGGGGAGGGGGGCAACCGCCCTGTGCCCTCCAGGTTCTGTGTCTCCCGCTGTGTGTTAAGCAAGGGTCTTCCTGTGGGGGGGGGGGGTTGGGGAGAGGGGGGTAAGGAGACCGTGGTCCCCCTCAGGGGCCTTGCTTCTTGAGGTCGGGTCAAGTTCTGCTTCTCTCTGGATGACCCTCAGGAGAGAGGAGAGAGGGAACTGGCTGAAAGCTGGGGTTTGAGGCTCAGTCAAGGACGATCCAGTGATGGCCAGCTGTTTGTGGATGCTGAGGTGAGTGACTGGGCGGAGGCTGGGGTTTGGCCAGGAGGAAACCTTGAGTTTGAGGGCAGGAGGTATCTTCTTGTGCTTTCTCTCCTGCCACGGAGCCTGCAAATGTTTCTTACTTCAGCCTGTCTTCTGTCGTTCTTTATTAATCTTTATTTGTGAGGGTTCTCAGATGTCCTTGGAGACAACGGTGACAGCAGCTCCCTCTCCCCCCATCTCAGGCTGTGTCCCTCCTTCCCTCCCCCCGCACTGTGCCCACCATGGATGGCAGAAGGTACGCCGTCTGGTTAGAGCGGACTTCTGTACATTCCGCAGGTGGCAGCGGCGCACGGGGACCTTGGCTGTGGGCATGCTGCCTTGTCAGGAAGTCCTGAGAGTCATCCAAGGCCAGAGAGGAAGGGAAGAGGAGGTGGGTGGGATGGGTGAGGTCGCTTGCCAGTCAGCCAAGACTATCAGCTCCTGGCAGATGCTGATGCTGTACCTGGCCCAGTGAGCTGCACCAGCAGACAGGGCTGGCAGGAAGAGCTTTTCTCCCATCAGATACTCCTACGCTCTCACTGGTGAAGTCAGTGTCAGACAGTTCCTTCTTCTTCACCATGATATAAAGAGACACGTGGGGCCGTAAAAATGCCCGACCTTGCAGGAGGAGGACGGGCGGAAGGCAGGGATAGACTCACACATGGCTTCGAGGGTAAGGTCAGAGGTGAAAGTTTCCTTAGAACCAACCATCCATCCCCTTATTTATGGTTAGGAAACTGAGGCTGGACAAGGGACAGGGACTCTCCCAGAGGCAGAGTCTGACGCCCCCACCCTGAGCTCCTACCAACTCTGCCGCCTAACCAGGCAAGGCCATGGGCATCTCCTGTAATCACAACCAAAATCAAGCCATTCAGCGGATGGTTGAGCAGGTGAATTGTTGAAAGGGTATTTCTGGGTTAACTGTACCTCCAGGGGCAATGTGTGTCTTTTCCGTCCTTGGCTTCTAAGAGAAGGCAAGATAGACGGATGGTCCTTTAGAAGGTTTTCTTGTCAGTCAGTGTCCACATGAAGGGGTTTCAGGTGCAGGAACAGAGTCATTCTGGCCTCCGGTGAGTGCAGCAATAGGTACTTAGACAAGTGAGGGAGGAGTCTGTGTTGAGGGTGGACGATCAAGACACATGCACATTCATATACCCTCTCACACATACACCACACACACACACTCATACACACTCTCACACATATACCATGCACACACACTCATACACACTCTTTCTTTTTTTTTTTTCTTTTTTTTTTTTTTGGTTTTTCGAGACAGGGTTTCTCTGTGTAGCCCTGGCTGTCCTGGAACTCACTCTGTAGACCAGGCTGGCCTCGAACTCAGAAATCCACCTGCCTCTGCCTCCCAAGTGCTGGGATTAAAGGCGTGTGCCACCAAGCCCGGCTCATACACACTCTTACACATATACCACATACACACACATAAACCACACATACCACACACACGTGTACACTCACACACATTCACACACTCACTCCACGCACATTCATACACATATTTACATACTCATACCATACATATACATACACACTCACACACATCACAAACACACAGCACACACAACACACATACACACTCACTTGCAAACACATATAACACAAACATACACCACACACAGTCACATACACTCATACACATATTCCCATATACATATCACACTCACACCACATACTCAAACATATACACATACACACATATATTCACACACATATACATACACCACACACACATATTCACACACACACATTCTACACATTCACACATAACACACATACATTCACACATAACACACACACACACACACACACACACACACACACACACACAGAAGCCATCTGGCCTGACAACATCCTTAATGGGAGTTTGAAGGGAGCTGACAGCGGAGAGAATCTAGGTTTGCAGGCAGGCGGTCACAGAAAGGATTTGAAATTGGAGCTTGAGACATCATATTTTTTTACTATTGCACTTTCCCAAGGCTACCCCACTCTGCCACTCTTTTCTGGCCCTTGTCACCTGTCTCTTATCCTGACAATAGCCCCCAGATTGGGTTTTCCCCACAACAGTCTGTTTTACTGACAATTAAATGTTAATAGGAAGAAAAGGAAATATGTACACATGTGCATACACACACATGTGCACACTACACATATGAAGAACAAACAAACAAACAAACAAACACAAGAGGACACTCTCTAAAGAAGTACACTAGGTAATGACAGAGCAGGCGGGAAAGGCTTCCTGGAGATGGCCTCGGAGCTGAGGGCAGACTTTCAGCCTAGCTAGAGTGCTAGCATGAGCAATGGGATTGCTGAGGCCAGCAGCAGCAGCAGCAGCAG
>NC_034601.1:25283054-25287602 GCF_900095145.1 Mus pahari | reverse complement strand
CAAGCTCTGTTATGCCATCTTCTCTTCATCCCTGTGGTGGTTTCTCTGCCCAAAGCCCATGCCACCTCCTGAAGTCTTAGTCCATTCCCGCCACTGAAAGAAAGAAAGAAAGAAAGAAAGAGAGAGAGAGAGAGAGAGAGAGAGAGACAGAGACAGAGACAGAGACAGAGACAGAGACAGAGAGAGAGAGAGAGAGAGAGAGACAGAGAGAGCACGGTGGGTCCCCATAGCAGGATGTGCCACACCTTCTAGTTCATGTGAAGCAGTGTCTGGTGGGAAGAGACCTGTGGCGGAAGGAAGGGTGTTGATCTAGATCTGGCCTGCTGTGGAGGTGCTGCAGGACAGGCCTCAGACACGATGCTTTCTGCCTCTGGGGAGCTCCTTCCTGGAGTCCTGCCCTCTGCTGCTCCTCTCCTGCGTGACGTTCAACCATGACACCTCTAAAAAGCCCGGCTACTCTAGGGCTTGGCTATTGTGAGCTGGATGAAAACAAGACACGGCATCATCCGGCTGTCGAGATTCATTTGCCTGAAGAAACCCAGTACCCTTCTGTGTGAGCTGCACTTTCCTGGGGGGTCTGGGCTGGGCTCCCTCTTAGATGAAGATTGCATCTCCGTGTCACGGCTCTTGCTTGCTGGTTTTTCTCAGGCCAACAGCTGGTCTGCAGCTGCCCATCTGCTGGCCTGGTTCCAGGCTGATAGAGGTAACTTGATGATAGAAAGCTCTGCGGCAGCCTTTGGGGTAGTAGCCCCCCTCAAATCGCCTAGTGTCTCCTTAGGAACTGGTCACTGCCTAGCATCTTCCCTCAGTGACTTAATCTGATGGGAGCGTGGATTTTGGCAGGTGAGCACCGAATACCGAACTCATAGGTGGCAACCTGGGGACCACCCAGCCCTGAAAAGCTGATGGGCCACACTCCGGGGTGAGTTCTCTTTATACTTGGTCTTGTTTTTCCTGGTCCTTTGAAGGTCACAGGCTCTGTGGCCTTAGGAGTGAGCTCCTTTTCCACAGCAAAGGGAGAGAGAGATGTGTGGAGGGCTATGTGGGAACAGAACCATTTATAACCCATTAAATGGCCTGTCCTGATAGATACCCGGTCCCTCCTACTTGGAATAATGTGTACAAGATGTGTAACGCTTCAGGCGGTCTGCACAGTGTGATCTGGCCAAGCGCTCGTGTTCTGAATAACGTCTTAGGCAGTGCTTGCTAATTAATACCAGGGAAGGCTTCACAGCCCACGGAGAACAGAGAAGCCAGGAATCCCCAGGACAAGGGGAGGATTTGCTAAGGCCCTTCACTCACCGTCTACAAAGGCAGACTCACCCTACCACCATCACTGATCCAGACAAACACTCCAAGTGACTGGAAGTGCGCTGCCTATGACCTCATAGTCATAGTCATAAGTTTCTAGTCTGCTAGAAACTTAGCTTCTAGAAGGTTCTTTTCTCAAGGAATTCGAACCTGGTCTTTACAGATCTTCACTTTAGGGCTCTTGCCAGTCAGCTGTAGTGTAGCCCCTCTCATGGGAGAGCCCTTTGCAGTTGAAAGACAAGTCGTCTTGAGAAACTACTTGAGACCCTCAAACTTCATCTTCTGGGATCTTCTGAGGCAAGTAACTCGCCAAGGGAGGGCAGAGTGGCCTACAGAGGAATCTGATGAGTTCCCGGCTCCTGCGTGGCTTGTCCTTAGTGGTCAAGGGTACCTGCTGTGACAGCTACCAGGGACTAGGAGGCCTCGTCCTTTTCTGGGTCTCATATAACATCTGTCAAGAGCCCCAAGTCTGCCTTCATTTCCTCAATAGATGGATAAGGCGACATTCAAGTCTTTGACACCCAGAAACTGCAGCCCTCATAGGAGAGCTGTGCTTCAGGTGTAGCCACATACATCTTAGGCTGTGAGGCTTTAAGCAACCAGGGAGGTTAGCACATCTGGGAAAGTGAGGCTGGGATTAGGAGAAATGACATTTGCCCACAGGTACATGGCATACTACCTAGGACTAGAGCTCTGCACATCTATCTATCTATCTATCTATCTATCTATCTATCTATCTATCTATCTATCTATCTATCTATCTATCCACCCACCCTACCACCCACCCACCCACCCCACCGCCCGCCCATCCATCCATCTATCTATCTATCTATCTATCTATCTATCTATCTATCTATCTATCTATCTATCTATCTTGAGACAGGGTTTCTCTGTGGAACCCCGTAGACCAGGCTGGCCTCGAACTCAGATATCCATCCGCCTCTGCCTCCCATGCGTCTCCGAGTGCTGGGATTAAAGGCACAAGCCAGCACAACCTGGCTGAGCCTGGCATCTTTTGATACCAAGCCAAAGGCTTCTCCCTTGCCCTCAATCAGTTTAGCCAGGAAGAGGAGGCAGGGCTCACTTAGGATCAGCTACCAGGGACTTGCACTTTGTGTGTTTCTGAGTCTCCACTGTGCCTCCTCCCCTCGAGAGCAAAAGGCCGAGTGTTTGTGTCTCCCTGGCACCAGCAGTAGGGTGTGCCCACTCAGCCTGGACTGGAGGGAGCTGAGGCGGCCAGTGCCTGCTCTACCACTCTCAGTGCCCGGAAACCGGAGGGCAACAAGGACTGGCTGCCTTCCCAGAAACCACAGCTCCCTGCCTGTCTGCTCTGCCCTTGAGCTCAGGCCCAGGGCGGTCCCGTGACAGGATCCCAGCTGGGGATGGTGGGCAGCGGATATTCCTCCTCCTGTGGCTTCCAAGAACCTCCCAGTTAGGGTCTCCAGACCTCCAGGGCTGCTGCTCCCCAGGATACACATTCCCAAGGCAGCATGTGGCTTCATTCAGCCCGTTTCTGAACAGGACAAGGGTCACCTCCCCTCCTTGATGAGTGACTTACTCCAGAATGCCCTCTCTCCACCATGGGCAGGGGTGAGGACAAGGGCTTGGAGGCCTTCCAGGGGACAGCCTGCAGGCTTCTGTGGTTTCCACGGACAGGGCTGGAGATACTCCCCACTCCCTGTAGCCTGTGAACCAGGCTGAGCGGCTGGTGTGTGGTAGAGTTACCCAGAGGCAACTTTTGGAACTCCCTCTGCCCACAGTGAACAGAAAGCCCCTGCCTCCTGCTTTGGTGGGGTTAGGTGGGTTGTTGGAAGGGAAGGGGCTGGCTCTGAAGGGGCAGCAGTGATCAGTCAGCCAAAAAACTTTTAATCAGGATATCCCCAGAGCACTCAGTTTCTAGTGATCAAGGTCAGAGGGCAAAGAGAGATCCGGGTCTGTTCTCAAGATGGGGTGACGTCTGTGTGTGACCAGATGGAAAAGCATGGGCCGTGGGTATGAGACAGGTCTTGCTTGTGGTTAATGTTGAGAGTAGCACTCAGATGCAAAGAAAACAGTTGCAGTTCGGCCTGAGACCGACTCAGTGTTCTCATCTGTAAAATGAGTTCTAAAATGGGTTCCACACTCAAACGGCACTGGGTATGAATGGGCCTTGGGCACTGTGAGGTGGGGTGAGACTTGCTGGTGTGGCCATCTATCAGGCCTGGGAAGGAGCCCAGAGGGCAGGCAGCAAGCCGGGGTCGTGCATCCTTCCTTTCCCACTAGGAGGAGCACTCGGCACTTGCTAAGATGCGTGTGCGTGGCAGGTCAGGAGGGCGGGAGGAGCGCCAGGTCCCCTCTGCGGGCTCCTGCCCTCCCCGCGAAGCTGGACCTCGTGTCTCCAGGGCCTGCTCTCCCTCCCCCGTGCTGGCAGGCTTTCAGAGGCCGGAGGAGGAGGAGGTTGGGCTGCCAGGAAGGGTGGGGCTGCCAGACACTGCAGAGCCACAGGGTGACCCAGCCGTCCCGGAAACGCTCCCAACCTCGGCCCTCTGCGCGCACATCCGGCCGGGAGGGGTGCCGGCCAGGCTGTCAGGGGGGGCAGAGAGTGCTCGTGGGATGCCTCCGAGGTCAGGCTGCTAACGATCACCCAAACAAGAATGAACAATCTTTTTTTATTTTCTTTCTTCTTTTACTCTTTTAAAAATCTTATTCTGGGGAGAGAGGCTTTGCGTGTGACAGGCTTGGTGTTACAGAACAAGCCCTTAGCAGTGCGTTACACTCCAGAAACTTCCCCAGGCTCGCGCTTACGTGTGTATTTGTTAATTAGAGAATAGTCATCCTGTGCCACATCAGTTACCTACAGAAGCCCTTTTACAACTTGCTGCTTATTTTATACACGAGAATGCAGAGGTGGCAAGGGTCACATGACCAAAGTCACTCAGTCTCGGTTGTTGGATCTTGGATACAAACCTCGGATTTTTTTTTTTAAAAGCAGGACCTCAGGTTACTCATCTCTGCAAACTGCCAGCACCTGGTAGAGGACTCAGTACAAAAGTGCAAAGCAGGAGCCCGTGGGCACTTGGGCGTGTTTCTTTACCACCGTGGACAGATGAAATGACATCGAACAAGTGACAGCTTTAGCAATGGTTGTGCTATGGGGCAGTGTGAACCTGGAGCTGAAGCTCTAGCTTTCTTCATTTGATGTCCCGCGCTACCTTCTCGCCAGCAAGAAATGACGCGGCACACAAACAGGATCCTTCT
>NC_034601.1:25250491-25283043 GCF_900095145.1 Mus pahari | reverse complement strand
GCCACGGGAAAGGCAGGGCACAAGGGAATGGAAATCTACCCAGCACATGCGCAGCTGCCTTGTTTGTTTGTTAGAGCACAGGACATCAGCGCTATCTTGTAATGGCGAATGTGAGGGCGGCTCCCCACAATTTGATGCGATTTTTCCTTCTTCCACGGCATCCTGGGCAGACCCTCACTCTGGTGAGGGAGGAGATGTTTCGCTGTGGGACTGGAGGAGGCAGGGCTGAGAGCCCCTTCTGTGTCCTGGATACTCCAGGCCTGGGAGAGGGGATGAGTGGAAAGGCACCTGCTTCCTTCGATGACGTCACTGAGGGAGCCCTTCTCACCAAGTCCCGATGGAGAAGGTGACGTGGACACAGAAGCTCGGCCTGCCCAGAGCCCTGAGTCACAGGATCTGGCCCATGTCCTTGAGAAGCACGGGCTCTTGTGTCATGGCTTCAGAGGATGCCAGGACTGGCTCAGCCTTCTGCAGCTAGGTGTGAGAGGGGATGGAGTGCAGGTCTGAGAGTGGGTGTCCTGACTCCCAACATGGCACTTCACCTACAAGCTACCAATGTAGCTCAGCTTTCCCATGCCCCACCCGGGGCCCTGCCTTTGTCTTTTGGTCAAGCCAGATCTGTTCCTTCCTCCTGCCCTTTTGACTGTTTCTGGACTGGGGTTTAACATATCACGCTGATTTAGAGCCGGAGAGAATCCACGTCGAAAACATAACCCATTCGAAACCTCAGGAGACGGAGAGTAGTCGTGCGGGTGTGGGAGGTGATGGGGACCCATGGGGACAGCAGCCTGAGACTGACAAGACAGGAAGCAGTTGTCATTCCAGGCTACCGGGCCAGAGAGGATGCAGCAGTGCCAGAAGTCAGAGGGGAACTGGGACCTTGGTGCAGATTTCTCGGTAGGAGTTGGGGCTTTAGGGGTGGTGTTGACGGACAAAAGGAAAGAGACTGGTCCTCTTCATCCCCGTGTCACTGTCAGTGAGAGCGTCCTTGGCAAGAACAGAGCCAAGATGAGACGGATGGAGGGTGGGCTGGTAGGGCCTGGATCTGAGGCTGAACAGGCCACAGACCTGCTACTCTAGCTTCCCTCTGACGTCGCGCCAGAATCGAGCAGTGCGTCTGCCTTTAAAGGTTGGCAGGAGTTGTTCATCACCAACAGGGCACATGTCACCTCTGTCCTGAATGAGGAGGGAAGGGACAGACTATTTTAGGAAGATGCCTTGCTTCCTGCACATTTTTTTTCTTTCAGAAGGTAGAGTAGTGTCTGGTGCTTAACCGAACGCCAGATGTTTTGATAGGCCACCACAGCGAGATGGGCAGGGGTCGTGAGACAGACAGATTGACGTGCACACATGGATGACGCTGGACCCAATCAGACTTAAGAATCAGCTCAGAGGCAGAAGTTATCCTCCAGCTTCGGGCTCTGTGTCTTTGTTCAAGTGGGGACTCTCATTTTCAGGCTACTATAGACATGGATGACAAAGGGAACGTTGAGACAGCTTGCTTGTGCCGGTAAACAAGTGTCCCACAGGAGAGCTGTCCGTCCTCCCTGCTCAATCATGGTTATCATCCAGACAACCTCTGGGGTGGGCACCTGGAATCCTCACCACAGAAACAACAAACGTATTCAAGAGCCGGCTTGCCCACTGGCCCACTGTCTCCCTCCCTCAAAGGAGGAGTTTACTCTTCAAAGTCTGCAAGCCCCTCCTCCATCTTTTTTTTTTTTTTTTTTAATGTCTCTTTCCCCTCCCTACCGTTGTTTGGAAGAGGTTCTGGAGCAGAGGTTCTGGAGCATTCTGTCAGGCGTTGTGGGAAAGCTGTTCCTCCTCCAGGAGCTAGGTCTGGGCTCATCTACCCAGGTGCTTTCTGAACACCCTGTGAACACTGTCTGCTGGGCAGGCAGGTCAGGTAGCCGAAGGCTTGCCCCTCTATGGGACAGCATAATTTCCCTTATTAAAACTGAGTTTTGCCTCGCTGCCATGCTTGGGACGGACTCTGTGGATCTTTCTGGACTGACTGTGGCTCCGTTTTCTATGTCACAACCCTTGAAATGTGGGGGAGGAAACACGGTAGGCCCAGCAGATATTTTCATTCTCTGGTTTCCATTTTCGACAGGGTAGCTGATTTTTCCACAGCATTAAATCCCTCAGGATGGGGAGATCAAAGCCAGGATAGGGCTATTGTCTTGGTGCCTGGACTCTATCACCAGTATTCTCGGGGTGCAAGGAAGCTGTATGGTGTATCCACAATGGAACCCAGGTGGAGATTTACAGGTGACAGAAGAGGTGGGTTTCTGGGAATCCCAGGGGTCCATCCGTCTGGAGTGTGGCATGTCTGGGAACCATGCTCTGGCTGTCTGCCTGGGACAAGCCTGGGCTTCACTTTGGGGTCTTATTCACGGCTTCCTCTGCTCCCAGAGGATCCCTTGAACAGTTCTCACAGCCTGACCCCAGCGTCCCTGGGACGACCGACTGACAGCTGCAAGGAGTGAAGCCGCAGCGGCCCTGTCGGGTGCCAGCTGGACGTGCCTGGCCACCACCCGGGGATGTCAGAGCAGAGCTGCAGGCCACCCTTCCGCCAGCAGGAAGCCCAGCCGCAAACACTTGGACAGGAAGCCTGTGTGCTGGCCAGCTGAGCCAGCTCTGGTTTCTCTTGTGTCTGAGGGTTTGGCCTCTGGACAGAGGAAAGCGAGCCAGGTGCTGTGGCTGCTGCACTGATGGAGCCAGGACTCTCCCCCGCCCGCCCCGTCCCTGACCCCGCCCCCCCGTCCCTGACCCCGCCCCCCCGTCCCTGACCCCGCCCCCCAAGAGCTTGGGTTGTGGGTTCAAGGGTGTAAGCCTAAAAGCATCATCCAAGCTGAGACAGAAGGGGTGTTTCCTGGAGGAAGGGCGAGGGAGCAGGGAATGCGGTGTTTACCAGCACTGGGCCAGCTGGCTGAGGCTCTACTGTGAACCCTTTGTGCTGGCTCCAGACACGATGGGGTTGATGGGGGTTGATGGTTCAGTCCTGCAAACCCAGGCTGCTTCCCACTTCCCTGCTGCATCTGCCTCTGGGAACTACACTGCTGTCTGTCTCAGAAGGTTTCGATGTCCACATATTCCTGGCTGTCAGGGGGACTCCTCAAGGGTCTCAAGTTGTGCTGTGAGAGAATTACTGAAAACTGAACATGCTTGGGCCGGGGCAGAGATGACTTGCACGCGGGGCTGACTATATATGTAGATCTCTCAAAGGCGGTCAATCTGTAGTTCCATCTAACAGTCGTGACGGCATCTGGGACCATAGGACACTTTTCACAAGTCCCCTCACACCCTGGTTGTCCAGGAAGAGATGTCTGGTGTCAGGTACCCAGGCCACACAACTGAGCAGCGGCAAAGCCTGGGTGACCGCAGTGACTTCTGTCACTCTAGAAAGAGAATGGAGAGGTTTCTTTTCAAAATCTATGAGCATCTCTGTCTGTCTGAGCATGCTCACCTGGGGGATGTGCTCTGGGCTGGCAACTGCTGCTCACATCCCAAGGGAGACGCTCTATGTGGCTTTGGTCACTTCCAGGCTCCCTCACAACTTTCCTTTACTCTTCGAACAGTCCAGCTTTGATTCTACTTTATGACCTCCGTGGTTCTGACTTTAGACCTGGGCTCAGCAATTTTTTCTACCAAGGCTACCTGGTAACCATGCTAAGCTTTGTGGGACATATGTTATTGGTGGCCATGACTCAATTTTTTCTGTGGGAGTGTAAAATTAGCTATAGATAATGAATATCTGTGTCCCAATGAAACTTTATCCACCAAACAGGCAGTGGACCAGAACTGGCCCCTCAGGACATTTTGTTTTGTTTTGTTTTTGAGATGAGTTTCATGTAGCCCAGGCTAGCCTTGAATTTACTATGTAGTTAAGAGTTAGAATTAATCTAACAACTGAATAAACGGATGAATTCGTTTTGCAGTAAGATCATTTTAGGTACCACTCCCTGTACTTCATTCTGATCCCCATGTGGGGACAGTGTGATGTGACTCAGTGCCATCACCCTGAAGAAATATATAGGCTGGTTTGAACTCCAGCATGCAACTCATCTTCCTCATCTTTGTTACCCTTTGAAATGTGGGGGTGGCTCCAGCTGCAGGGGATTGCAATAGAGTAGAGAATGTATGTAAAGTTTGGGGTTCAGTGTCAAGGGTGGGAAAAATGACAAGAATTGTTCCCCTCGAGGAAGTGATGTTACTGGAGGTCACGCACCGAGTCCTGACAGCGAGGTTGCGATTGTGCCTGTGTTCTCTTGTCCTGGGTACAGGGAGAGGACACTGTGCAGTATGCCTTAGCCTGGGAAACTGGGCTCATGGACACTTGCAGAGGGTTCCTGTGTGATATCCCAACTCACAATATCCAAAATGACCTCTTCATCACGGCCCCTTCTTCTTTCTCCGTCTCTCTAGTCCCCAAGCCGGAAGCCCTCCTGACCCATCTCCTCTGCTCCATGTCCTGCCTGGTTGGGGGTTCATCAGCTTTCTTGAAGTTGTTGTCTGGCTTTTAATAGGTTTATTGAGACCCAATTCACCAAGTATGAAACTGACCGGTTTTGATTATAATTCAAAGGTTTTCATATGTTTACACAGTTGTATAATCATTGCTACAGTGGTTTTGAGCATTTCCGTTGTCCCTAAAAACAGAATCCTGGAGGCATTTTAGTTTCCACACTTCTTCCTAGCACTCAGCTACCGCTAGGCTAGTTTGCTCTACATCTGCCGCTAGAAACTTGCCTGCTCTAACATTTCATGCAAATTGATCCAGTTAAGCGATACATGGTCTTTGGGGTCGAGCTTCTTTCACTGAACCTAATATTTTAAAGGCTCGTCCATTTTGCCTCCCTTATCAATACTTTCACTCTCTTTTAAGGACTGAATAGTATTCCATGGTATAGATTTATGACGTTGTACTTATCCCTCCATAAACTGTAAATTTTTATGCATCTCTCAAAGAAGAAGAAGAAAAGCAAGGAGATGCTCAAGGAATCTCAGCTCCCATGAGATTTGCTAGAATAAAAACTGGACAGAAGTTTAACAACAGTGAATTGCTTTGATGTCGGGACTCTCTGGGGGAAGACCATTTCCCAAGCTCCCTCCACTCCAGGGCACTGGGATGAGGACCAGTGTCCTGGCCTCCAATCCTGTTATGTTTCCAGCTGCCACATACACCAGGGTGTGGAGAGCAGATGGAGTCCCTGGGAAGTGTGTGTTTGTGACATGAGTGTGCCCATGTCAGGGATGCCAGTGCCCCAGAGTCATGGGAACGGCAAGGCTTTTCATTGGTCCAAGTTTGAAGGTTGACCTTTGGTTAAAAACAGAAGGTTGACCTTTGGCTAAAACTGGTACAAAAAAAAAAAAAAAAAAAAAAACCCAAAGACTTCAGGGTCACACGCCACAGGCTGTTCCCTAGAGACCCTTCACTTAGAGTAGATAACCCATCTCTTTGTTTATGCTGCATGTAACAAACACCCTGTATCCTGGCTGCTGGTGTGTCCTCATCTGCATGCGTGGTCTACCTTAATCTCCAGTCACTCCTGGCTGAGTTTCTAGGATCCTGCCTCGTGGACAGAAGCATCACAGCTTTCAGGACAGACATCCAGGCAGACACAGAAACAGCAAGCAGTGCATAAGGCCCGTTCACCTCAGTTTTAATCTGTGTCTTGGAAAAACAGAGCTTAAAAATCCCCGGGGTAGGTCTCGGATTACTTTTAGAGAATGATTTTTAAAGACTAGAAGTCACCTTCTGTCACAATAGCAGACACCCGAGACCATCAGTTGTCATGCTAGGGAGGCTTCTGGCTCAGAGGCCTGGAGGGTTCTGTCTGATGGGCAACTGTTGTTCGAGTATGATATGGTGGGAACGCATAGCTGAACAAAGCCACTCACATCATGGCAAAAGGGAGAAAGAAAGGAGACCTCCGGAGTCCTACAGTGTCCCCTGAGTGTGCATATCCAGGGTAATGAAGGTTTCCTCACCAGCTCCCACCTCTGAAAGACTTCATCCTCTCAACAGACCAACCTTTACCCCACGGACCGTCAGGGGAGGGATGCTTATAAGCCAAAATTATAACAAACTGCTATTGGATGGCTTGTCTGATATACTGGTCTCACCCAATTTCCTACCTTATTTGCAGCCTCTTAAACTTAATCAGTAGGAAGACTACATTTAAAAACTCAGGAATCAAGTGTCCTACAGCTGGAAGATACTATAGCAGGGGTTCGCAGAGGGAAGATGGCTGTCCAGGAAGCACCTCTGGCCGTGGCAGGCAGCGTTTGCACAGCCCCATCTGTCTGCGGTTTTCTAGCAAACCACAGAGGTTGCTCCTGTGCATGGTGCCGCCACCCGAGGGTACAAGCTGCCTCTCCTTTGGACCTTTGACTCCGCCACCGCCATAAACGGTTATGCAGGCTCCCTGCCTTTGTACAGTCTTGCTGGCTTCGTGCTGTCAGGCCGAAGCCTGTGATTAGCAGAGGCCTGCCCTCCTTCGGCCTCTATGCCAGCAGGTGGGCCACGCTCTCACCTATTTTGGGATTTTTCTAAAACAGGAAAAAAAACCTTTGGATACTGAACTGTCACAAAAAAACAACAGGTGTCCATGACAGCTCTAAATATAGCGTTCTCATAGTGTTCTCAAGCGAGCAAAACACAAAGCATTGTCCCATCAACAATGCCAGCGGTAGGCAATGAGTCAGAGAGCTGGAAGGCCAGGGTGATGGGAAACAGCAGCTTCAGGAAGGTTGTGTCCTAGCGGGGTGTCCTAGGAAGGGCAGAGTGAACTGAATGGGGTGCTGGGGTCTCGAAAGGGATGAGAGATGTTCCTAGTAACCACGGATGAACTTTACAAGCAAGTAGGCAGATTGAAGAGGTGGGGAAGGCCTGATGCCTGGAAGTCTTCACTGAACATTGGTAGTGGCGACCAGGTTCTCACAGGTACAGAGCACGCTGTTAGCCTTGTCTGTCTACCACCACAGCTATTAGCCCATGTGGCATTGGGTTAGAATAACCTGTTGCTCACCAGAGGATCCAAGATCAGCTGGGCTGTTATGTGTTCTCTTCTGGCTCTAACGTGTTGAATGTCACCATCCCCAAACTTATCCCTTATGGGGCTACAACAGCTGTCCATATTGGCAGGGTCCTATGGAACCCAGTAAAAGTAACCTTGTTCTCTTCCTATGTGTAGAAGTAATTCTAAGGAACCCTGACCTTGACTGGGCTGAAGGAAAGTAAGGCCCTACAGGCTTCCTAACACAGCCCCTGGGAAGGACAGCTTTTCCCCCATAAGCCAGGGTCTTACACGGATGGGCAAAAGTGGGCTTTCCTCCAGGGCAGGCCTGATGGGGCAGGGGGAGGCTGCTGTTTCAAGGATGGCAGAGGCAGGTGTGGGTTCTTGGTCCCCGGTCCAAGCAGCCATCCCTTTCCTGGGGACAAGCTTATTTCTCCCAGTGCTGACGGTGTAGGTGGTGCTTGGGAGCTGAAAGACTCGGGTTCCAAGTCTTCAGCCTTTTAAAGCTCCAGAAATAATCCCAGTGTCTAGCACGGAGAGATGCAGAGTCTGGGGCAGGGACTGGACATTGGAGCCATCACTTGGGCAAGTTACCCAGCCTGGCTGAGCTCTCTCTGTCTTCTCATCGGTGTTGATAACGATCACTCGGGCACAGGGTGACAGTGTGGGGGAAGACACCACCTTACTGAGTCCGGGTGGTGTGTTCAGCACAGACCAGCTGCTTTTGCTCACACTCGGTGTATATTACAGGCCACATCCCCCAACCTACAGGCTGTGGCTGGGGTTTTCCTATCTCTCACTAGCTGGATTTCTATCTCAGTTACAGACTTGTGGGGTTTCGGAGCCGTTAGGGATTCAGATACCATCGAGTCTGGTTGCAGATTAGGGAACTGGTCTGCGAGTGTGAAAGGGAGAGGCCAGCTAGGAAGAGGGTCATGTATGACCTGGCTTCTCCACCCACTGTCACCACGGCTTCCTAGACCTAGTCATTCAGGGGGACAGTCCAGTCTACCCAGCCAGAAACAAGGAAGCCTGCATGGCCCCTCCTATCCTGGTTGCCCCCTCGCATCCTGGTTGCAGCAGGGCCCCACTCTCAACAACCACATTGCCTAGGGGTGTCTCCCCAATGATCTAATAGGATCTCCAGCACACCCTGACTCCTTGCTTTGGCCTGGATCAGGAACCTTAGATCTCAGTTGCTCTGTTTTCTTCCCATTTTATATCCTGATGACAACCTCAGGCCATCTGAGATTCCAGGGGGCCTGTCCCAGACCCAGCACCTGGAAAGAGATAAGATTTGTGTGTGTGTGTGTGTGTGTGTGTGTGTGTGTGTGGTTTAATTTTTCATATATTCCCATTTTATTGCTTTTAAATTATAGTTATTAAATGTACTAATTTAACACAAGCCTATTCCTAACTCAAAGTACCCTATGATAAAAGAAGTTGTTTTTCTTACATTAAAAAAAGTCAAGTCACAAAGGATATATTGCAAAATGAACGTTCATTGTAAAGTAAGTACGAATGAGCAGAAGTTTCACTAGGTGTTGACCAGTAATTATACCCATGGACACACTTGCCTTTGTATGTGAGCACAAAGTGTGTTATAACCATTTGCTCCAGACACACGTGCTTCGGGGAGCTTACTCTCTAGTCAGTTTGATGACAAGAGGCAGGAATGTTCTGGAAGAGAAATACAGGCGGGCCAGGTGAAGTTCACTTACAGTTCCCGTTCACCTCATGTGTGGAGAACAAGAATGGGAACACACAGCAGAGGTCTCGCTTCTCACTTCAGCTCAGTGATGGCCTCCCAAATTATCCTGACTTTCAGTCCTGACTTTTGGTTACTTTCTTCTTGGCTGCTTCTCTCCAACCTTTGGAGATCCACCCTGCTGAGCCCTGTCTCACGAAGATAGCCCTGGGGTCACAGAAAAGGCCTCTGCTCTGGTGTCCCAGGCCAAGATGAGTCACAGGAATGGTACCTCAGAGGCCATGGTGCTGGGGACCATGACATGTCACACTGTGAGGTGGAGTCTGTGCTTCTGAATCTGCAGCCAACCATCCATGACTGACGCTCTGTGCAGCTGGGTGAGAATGCTATTTTCCCGGCTTCCAACTGCTTTTCTGTGGTTCTGTTTCTCTCAGTCAAGGTCTCCTCATGTCTCCCAGCCTGGCTTCAAGTTCCAAATCCTCCTGCCCCTGCTCCCTGAACATTAGGATTATAGATGTGTCCCTCACATTGGCCTCAACTGCTTTTCAGTGGGAAAAATTCTGGTTCAATCGCTTGCTTTGGGGATTGCCTTATTTATTGAGCAAAAACCTTTCTTTGGCCTAGGCTTCTGAAACTCACCTATTCAAATGAGGTCCCTCTTGGAGGGGGAATAAAACTTCAGCATTAAAACTGTTCTCTCCCCCTTTTTTTTGGCTGTCTGTCTGTTTTTATTTATTGCAGGCACGAACTTTCAGTCTGGGTTGTGAAGTCTGTCTGTTTATTTTGAACAACAAGTCTGGACTTCATCAAAATGTCAGCATTTTGGAGACTCCACCCTAAGGTGAAAGTTGGGGTCTCAGGGTTTAAACCCCAGCTTCTGACCTCAGCCCCAGAAGCATAGAGGTGGTTTTTTTAAAAACTGCTGCCTGGAGGGAGGATTTACTCTAACCAGCACCCTGTATCTGTGGGGCACGCGCTCTCCAAACCCCAGACACAAGCAGGATATGATATGTGCTGAGCTTTCTCCTGTACAGACTCACCTACAGCGGAGTGTAATATCTAAGGTAGGCTCAGTAAGAGGTGAACCACAGCACCACAGAGCAGAACACCAGTAACGACGGACTGCACTGGGTCAGCCTTGGTGCACGTCCATTTACACGACCTTAGTAGAAGTCATGTGAACGTGGCCTCTTTCCTTATCCCCTATTGTATTGTACCCCGCCGCTCCTCTTCCTGTGATGATGTGATACATACTGGAAGGAAGCACTTCCCGGCCTCTATGTTATGACTGGATGATCCAGATTCCTGTTCCCGGCATTTGGGGTCCTTATTAAGAAGGGGGTCATATGAACTGAGGTGCTGTCGTGCTATAAAGTTATCATGAAAGTGACCATGGCAGCTATGGCGTACGCTGTGTAGATTCTTTTCCTACCTGAGGTGCAATGGCGCAGGGCTTCCTCATACCATTCAGAACTAATGAGTTGTAGCCAGCCATGGCAGAGCACTACAGCACCTGGGAGCAGGAGGAGCACGAGGATCAGGAGTTCAAGGCCATCCTCAACTACATAATGAATTCAAGGCCACCCTGGGTTTCATGAGACCCTGTCTCAGTCTCGGAAAAACAAAAACAAAAAACAAAAACAAAAACAAAAAAACCCAAAAACTCCATAAAACTAAATCGTTTTTCTTTGTTTCTGGGATCTTCCTGCTTGGTATTTTCAGACTGTGGTTGGCAGAAGGTGATAGTAGTCCAAAGGGGCCAGGGGGTGGGGTGGGGTGGGGCTGCAGACAACAGGGGACTCCTTCTGTAAATGAGACTTTCTTCTTATGTAGTCAAAAGAAACCATCGCTCCAGTTTCCATCCAGAGAAAAGCTCGTGTAACCGTGCAGGGCACCACTGAAGTTCTTCAGCATTGGCCAAGGGTCTGCTCCCAGCAGGGTGTTTACTGAGCACTTCCTAGCAGACCAGCTTTGTGACAAAGCATTATGGGTGCCTCAAGGGGGCAAATCTAACATGCTGGAAGCTGTATCACATGGGTGAGGTTGGCCCCTTCCCCAGTGCCGCTCACTGTGTGCCTTCCATGCAGATTCCTGGCAGCCACACCTGACTAGAGCCCTGGTATTATGGTTGGTTTTAATGGCAAGTTGGCACAAATTAGAAGCCCCCTGAGTCGGGATCCTCAGCCGAAAAAAAGCAAGCATCCTGATTGCCTTGATATGGGAAGGCCCACCGCAATTTCGGGCCACATCTTCTGGATAAAAAAGGTATTCTGCAGCCAACGAGTCCAAACATTTATCATAGACGAGAGACCAGTGGCTGTCCAAGAAACTTCCTGGCTCCTGGCCAGACTAGGACCATTGAGACAGCCCACCTCGAGGACTGAGTAACAGAAGGGTGTTTCCTTCCACCCCATGAGAGACAGCTGTCTCAGGACCACTCACCACTGCTCAGGCATATGGCCATCTAATCCCAAGGACCTAGTAACTACCAGGCTCTCTGCTTCTTGGGCCTGATCCTGCTGCTGTTCCTATTTTAAAACTGACTTAGCAAAATCATGCTCACATGTATACATACACACACACACACACACACACACACACACACACACACACTGTTGTAAATGAGCTGTGTAATCCACAGTGCACATCCAGTTACATGACTGAAATAGAAGTCATGTAAATGTGGTCTCTTTCTGTGTCTGATATTGTATTGTGTCCTGCTGCTTGTCTTCCTGTGACGATGATGATGGTGGTGATGGTGATGATGATGATGATGATATGTGTGTGTGTGTGTGTGTGTGTGTGTGTGTGTTCACTTGAACTGGAGTTTCTACCTTGTGTGCTCTAGTCCCCACCTACAGGTAGATCCGTGTCCCAAACCTTGCCTGTCACCTGCTGGGGACTTCTCTGTGCTGTTCCAGCCCGGATAGCCACTGGCTCCCACCTGACTCGATTGTCCCATTACACCTGAAAACAAACACGGACGATGCAGACTCAACAGTCCCACTCTGCCTACACGAGGCTACCTTGGCATTTCCAGTCCCCAAGAGATGCTCCTGCATCTAAGCACCTGACTGACTATCCAAGACTCAAGAAACATCTTAGGCTATATCCCCTCCCCCAGCACCTTGCAGTTAAAGGTGGGCATGCACTCTCTGCTCTGTAGAATTCTCTCCTTCCTGCATGTGACCATTTGCTTGCTCACCATGGCAGCCTCAGACCCAGCCCAGGAGCCATCAAATAGCTTGTGATGTATGTGGGACCCACGGATATGATCGTGAGTGAGCTAGCTAGCAGGTTCCTTCCCCAGTGACCCCATCCTCCAGCATCACAACCCCCACCCCTCTGACTTCTGGCTTTTTTTTGTTTGTTTGTTTTTTGTTTTTTGGTTTTTTGAGACAGGATTTCTCTGTGTAGCCCCGGCTGTCCTGGAACTCACTCTGTAGACCAGGCTGGTCTCGAACTCAGAAATCCACCTGCCTCTGCCTCCCAAGTGCTGGGATTAAAGGCATGCACCACCACTGCCTGGCCCTCTCTGACTTCTTAACTGGCAATTCTGAACACCTTGTGGCTCTATGTACTTCCTGGGCCCTTCCTATTCCTCCAGAGTCCCCCACTTCTGTCTTCATAACTGGCTCCTCTGCTCCCTTTCTATACCTCTTCTATAGAGAACATGCTCTTTTGTTTGTTGTTTTTTAAGCTAGGGCTTCTATCCTGAAACTCACTCTGTAGACTGGGTTGGCCTTGAACTCAGAGATCTACCTGCCCCTGTCTTCCAAGTTCTTAAATTAAAGGCATGAGCGCCTTTATCTACTGCTGCCTGGCACTATAGAGACTGTTTTTAGAGAGCTCATATCCCATGGCATTTTTCTTGCCTGTTCCCATATTGACTGTTGCTGTTGTTGCTGTTTACATCAATTGCTCTTGCTGGGTGATGCACCAGGAAACATGATCTGGGCTCTTCAGTCACTGCTTTACAGCGAGGAATACCCTAAGAGTCTGTTGTCTGATGAAGATGTAGAAGGTCCTGATTCTGTGTCTGTATCTAAATCCTTTTACTCTCCTGTGTTGCTTCCCATTCTGGTCCATCTTGAATCTAGCACTGGTCACTCAGAGATGTCCTTCTGTTCATGGCCTCAAGAGCAGCTCTACATGGCTGACTGTCTCCAAGTGCTGGAATTGCCTGTCCTGGTCTTTGCCACGGCAGCTCAACTTAGGGCAGAGCGCCCTGATCTATGCAGTAAGAGCTGGCTTACTGCCCTTTGACCTCTTAGAGTGTGTGCAATGTTCCTGCCTTTCTGCGGTGCCTTATGTGTTTCTCCTGTGGAGCTCTGTGTTTTGAAAGGTTCACTGACTTGTGAACTCCCCTAGGGCAGGGGTGACATCAGTTCGCCCCACCCCCACTCCCCATGCCCAGAACACCCAGAACAGAGCATGTGTGTATCAACTAGGTTCCTGGGAAAGGGCAGCTGGTTCTGCTGAGTGGATTTGAAGGCCGAGGGGAGGGGAAGAGGGAAAGAACTCTGGGAAATAGGCCAGCCTGAGGGAAACCATGAAGTTGAGGGAGGAGGAGGGAGGGGGAGGGTGAAGGAAGGTGGAGGAGGGTGGAGAAAAGCAGAGGAGGGGAAGGAGTGGGGGGGGGGAGGGAGGAGGAGGGAAGAGGACATATTCCTCACCAGAAGTGGGCTGAAGAAGGAAACAGTGTCAAAGGACATGCGGCAATAGTTAGCACAAAACCACCGGGAGCAGATGGAGAGCAGAGCCTGAGCCACACTGGTTTCCTGGGCAAGGGAAACCCTCCCAGACAGCAAAGAGCCCAGGGCTCAGCCACCACAGGTTCCTCTGCCCACAAGGGCAGAGCTGATAGGAAAGGGTGTCTTGCTTCTCCATCCCAGTTCTTCTACTCTTTTTACTAAGGTGAGATGCCACTGCTGCCTCCACGACCAGCACCTTCACCTCTCACTTCAGAGGCTACATAGCTTCTTGATACTCACGCATCCTTGTTTCTCATTTTGGTCCTTGCTGTTGCTGCTGCTGCTGCTGTGATTTGCACGGTTCAGAGAGGTCGGAAGGTTAACCCCAGGTCATTCGACGCTCATTTAGTCTTCTCCTGGGGTAGAACTAAGACCTCCTCTGGGGGGCTGGAGGAGAGAACATTTGCTGTGCTTGTGTGCATGCCTGAGTTCGGATCCCAGCACCCATGGAAAAAGGCCCAACGTGGTCATCATGTGTGCCTTCAGCCCCAGAGTGGGGGATGGGGAGGTGGGTAGGAGTGGGGGTGGGGCTAGGGGTAGGGGTGGGGATAAGAGGATTGCTGGGGCTTGCTGACTGCCAGCCAAGCTCCAGACTCAGTAAGAGTCCCTATTTCAAGAGAATAAGGAGGTTGATGGAGGAGAGGACACTCAGTATTCTCAGGTCTCCAAATATACACGCAGACATGCATTTGAATATACACCATGTGCTTCCCCAGAGAGAGACAGAGAGACAGGGAGAGACAAACTGACAGAGACAGACAGACAGAGAGGTGGGGAGATGGGAGGGAGATTGAGAGAGAGGGAGGGAGAACTGGCTTCTTCTAGAAAACATTGCTGGGCATAGCCTAAATCTGTGCGTGTGTGCCTGTCCTGGTTCTCTGTGTGTGCACACCTGTTTTCAATGCCCTTCATGCTGGGGGTGATCATAGGTAGTTAGGTGTACACCATAGGCACTTAGTAGGTGTGCCCATGCAGAACTGTGCTGGAGTGCAGAGGTCAAGCCGGTCACACGTGGCCTGTGTGTGCGTGCTGTCACGCACAGGGGCACTCCGCTCCCTTCTCAGATGTCTTGGCTGTGGCTTTGACAACTGAAACCCAGCTGCGCCCTAGCTAGGGAAACATCCGCTGTGGAAACCTAAAGCTGACAGTCCCTAAAGAGGGGTTCCACATGCTGCCAGCGAGCACGCCTGGCCCTCCGCCTAATTCCCTGCAAATGCTCCTTAAATCTGTTTCTAATTTGGACGCTGCCTCCTCCCGTCCTCACCAAGCCTTCCCACTCTCCCAACCTGCCCCCAAGCCAGTCAAATTATGCTGAATAATGGCTGCAGAGAGGAGGGGGATGTGAAAGGACTACTCTGGACTGTTGGAGGGCGTAGTAGTGTCCTTTATTTATTTATTTATTTATTTTTAATTTATACAGAAAAAAGTTCAGGAATCAAGAGCAATAAATAATTTGGGCTAACGTTACAGGTCACGCATGCCACTTTGGGGAAGAACTCAGTAACGGTCACGCCCCACTGTGCTCCATGTTTAAGAAAGCCCATGCTCATGTGTGTACAGATACAAAGCAAGGGAGTTCCTTTCAAAGGAGAGAGCCTCATCAGCAGGGATCTCCAGCTGTCTGAGCAGTATCCAGATGTTCCGGGTATAAAGGTTCTAAAACAAAATATGCTGTCCATATATTTTACAGTCCTGTGACAGGCTCCGCGCCTGGAAGCCCCAGCTCATGGGAAACGGTATACAAAGCTGGAGGAGAAAGAAAGGGAGAAGGGTGGTTTTACACACTGACAGGCTTGGCCAAGTAGAGAAAGGAGGGGTGGGGGCCAGAGACGTTGAGCGCAGCTTGTTTGTGTTGGGGGCTGGGAAGTGACTGGTGATACAGTTGCTTTGAGGGTTAGTGTGCACATGGAAATAATGCATATGCTTTTTAAAGCCAGGGGACCTGCCCTTCTGACCCGCTTTGGAACCTTGCAGAACAGTGAGCTGGGAAGAGGCTGGGGAGGACTTGAGTCAACTGTGCTTTGTGGCCAGGTAGCTGAGGAAGCCTAGAGGTGGACTAAGTCTCGTGTCTGGCCTTGGCAGGATTCTGCAAATGAGCACCATGTGCCTCCCCTGCCCGAACCCTGATCGTTAGCAGCTGAGGTGCTATGGAGGTGGCTCACACATGCGCGTTAGTGTGTGTGTGTGTGTGTGTGTGTGTGTGTGTGTGTGTGTGTGTGATGCTGGGCCTGGCCTGTTGCCTGCCCCTCAGCTGGCTTGGCAATTGTGGGAAGGTGGGGTTTTACCGCCTCGGGCCACCGGGAAAGCTGCGAGGCTGTCAAGACCCAGAGCCACACGCTTCTCCATCTGGCTGCCAAGGAGGCTGGAAGAAACCGCGTTGAGCTCAATGACACCCCAAGGACTTTGCTCTCCTTTCCCTACCACATGGCAGACACGGCCACCAGGAAGCCTTGGGAAGAAAGGGGCGGATGTGGCCACCCTTCTGTGTGCCCAGGCCCTGTCTCCTATTTCACCCAGCAGACACTTCCCCCTCCTGTCTTTCCCATTTTTAAACTGTTGCCACTTAGTTATGTGCAATGCTAAAGGCTCCTCCCAACCCGTGTGTAGTGTCAGGAACACATCCAGAGGGTCTATCAGCAGAGTGGGCTAACTGGCTGAGACTGGTCCCCGCTCCCACCCTGCCTTGGAATTAGCTGTTCCTTCACAGTTCCTTCACCCCGCACACTGTCTCCTGGACCTTGGTTCCGACTCATGTCTTTGAGGAGAGGAGAGGGCTACAGTCCCTAGAAACTTCCCAGGGACTTTCCAAGCTTTGTCCACTTCTTCCCAGATGGGACAAGGATGAGCTGACCTTGGGGGACACAAAATAAAATGGTAAAGCAGCTGCCCAGGGCTCTCTGGCTTTCTGAGTCCTCTGTAGAGAATGACTAGTAGCAGCATGTCTTTTAACTAGCTCTGAGCAGCAAATGAACCACTCTCCTTGGTGTTGTTATAGCAGTGAACTAACGGCTAAGTGATTAATTAGGAATCTTCACTTCCTTTACACATACGAGGAGAACCAATTGCCAAAGTTGCTTGTTCAGTAAATAGCAGGTATAGGACCAGAAAAGGGTTCCTTACCCGGAGCTCAACAACAACTCTACCAAATAATGCTACGACCCCCACCCCAAGCCCCTACCTCTAACTTCCAATAGGTTTGGGAAATATCAGCATAAGGTCCATGGGTTTTTTTGGCTCAGCCCTCCTCAGGATGTGAATGTTCTGTGATGGCGCAGTGACCTCCAGCCCTGGGGGGGGGGGGGTTCCCTCACGTTGGGAGACAGAAGCATTTCCTCTCAGAGCACTGGGTGGAGAGGTTAAACTCCAGCTTTCTGCCTGTTGTGATGTGATGAAGGTTCCCTTGCAGTGCTCCAAGAATGTTCATCAAAACCCGAGCCCCTGGGACGTTAGTTAAGAGGAGGTCCTAAGCCAATGCCACAGGTGTCAGTGTACCAGAGAACATTCCTGTATGGAGCCTGGCAAGGAGTGCAGAAGAAGACAAGGGAAGACCCTCAGTGGGGGTGTCAGGAGGAGATGGAGTAGTGGAGCGAAGTGTGTGTGAGCCAAGAAGTGCCAATGATGGCCAGCAAGTGCCTGGATCTGGAGAAAGACCCTCACAGAGCCATTAACTCAGTACTTGGCCCTGCTGGCACCGTAATTTAGTCTTCTAGCTTTAGAACTGCCTCTCTCTCTCCCTTCAGGGATGGGTAATGTCTAGAGAAGTGAACAGCTGCAGAAAGGGGTTCATCACTTTAAGTCTCCAAAAGGCTTTCTTTTCTATAAGAGGGAATGGCAACACTTTATAGAGGGGGTGGAAGGGTTCCATGAGCTCCGTGTATCTAAAATGCCCAGGCTAGTACCTCAAAGGTAGTCAGTATCTGTTTGCTTTGATACAATCCAGGTATCACATGCTAACTCTAGAGGTAGATATACCTGCATAGAGTTTGAAATGCTACGGTTTACCACTACTGTTGCTATGGGTGATCAACTCTCACCCAAGCGAGGGACCAAAGCCAGGGCCTTGCACATGTAGGGGAGCCCTCTACCATGCTCTTTCTTTAAGACAGGGTTCCATGCCATTTAGGCTGTCCACACACTCTCAGTCTTCTGGCCTCTACCTGCCTAAAAGATTCTTTCTCTTAAAGTAAAACCATGACTCCAGAAAGGACAAAATAAGCCTGTGTTAGTATGATGACTGAACTAGGGGATCTTGTGCCTAGTTCAAAGTTGAATCTGAAGAACAGACAAGTGTCTGGGTCATGAGTGTTGGTTTTCCGACGGGATCTTTGAATGTGCTCAATCTCACCTGATTTCAGAAGGCTACAACACACTGGCTTTTGCTCAGGGTAAGGGGGTTGATGGAGCTCATTTGCAGGTCCATCCATGAGAGTTCTTATGTGATCTTCCAGTCCCTAAATTCTGCAGCGCTCTAAAATTAGCTCAAAGGCTTTGTCTGAGTTAAGGTTTTACTGCAGTGAACAGACACTGTGACCAAGGCAACTCTTATAAGGACAACATTTAATTGGGCCTGGCTTACAGGTTCAGAGGTTCAGTCCATTATCATCAAAGCAGGAACATGGCAGCATCCACGCAGGCATGGTGCAGACAGAGTTGAGGGTTCTACATCTTCATCTGAAGGCTGCTAGTAGAATACTGACTTCCAGGCAGCTAGAGTGAAGGTCTTTTCTTTTCTTCTTTTTTTTTTAACCCCCCCCCACCTCCATCAGGGTGAAGGTCTTAAATCCCACACCCACAGTGACATACCTACTCCAACAAGGCCTCACCTCCAAATAGTGCCTCTCTCTGGGCCAAGCATATTCAGACCATCACTGGCTTGAATAAGCAACCAGGAAGGACAGACTTCCAGAAGCACGGTGGTTTTTCTTGCTGGCATCCAATATGCTGTTGCTTATTCTGGATTTTCTTAGAGTTGCTCACATACTGCTGTGTGTGGCGTTGGGAAAAGAAGGATGGGCACACGAGAAAATCGAGTCACTTCCCAAGGCATGATCCTATTTTCCTAAAAACAAACAAGCTGTGTTTGTATAAATATGCACACACGAGTGGGTGTGCATATATAACGCTGATTAAATATAGACAAATGTCAGAAGACATACACAGAGACTGTAAACAACGGCAGCCTCCAGAGCGCAGGATTAGTGATGGTGGTGGTGGAGGGAAACTTCGTGACTTATTTTCTAAACTTTGGACTTGTTTTAATAAAAAACACGCCTTCCTGTGTGTTGAGATGAGGAATATCTCCGTGTGGAAAACGTCCATCGTGTTTAGCAACACGTGTAGCATTTGGTATGAACAGTTACTTACATTCTAAGAGACCAGAGGGCTGTTCTTAGGAAGGAAATTGCAAGCAAGAAGCAACCCATTGAAGCCCAAGGTCGGCTCTCTCTGGGAGAAGCTCATTTGGCCTTATTCTGAGTTGTTAAGCATTGGGTCGATCTATTTTGTTCCCTTAACCCCACAAACGGTCCCACACTCACGCTTACCCAGGGTTTAGCTGATAGAAACTTCTCAACTAACAGGGTCAAATCCCTAGAAAGGACTCCCTAACTTAATGCTAGCCCCCCCAGCAGCCCCCCCCCATCCAGTCTGGGGCTAAGAGACACTCATTAACTTGAGGGGTCCTGTTAGCCTCTGTGGTGGTTTGAATAAGAATGGCCTCATAGGCTCTTAGATTTGAATGCTTCCTTACTGTTAGGAGGTATGGCTTTGTTGAAGTAGGTGTGGCCTTGTTGAAGGAAATGTGTCATTGGGGGTGGGTTTTGGAGTTTCAAGTGCTCAAGCCAGGCCCTGTGTCTTGCTCTCTTCCTGCTGTCTTCCAACCTGGATATAGAGCTCTCAACTGCCTCTCCAGCATCATGTCTGCCTAGACGCTGCCATGCTTCCCACCATGATGACGATGCACCAGTTAAACGTTTCCCTTTATAAGAGTTGCTATGGTCATGGAGTCTCTTCACAGAAAGAACAGTGACTAAGATAGTATCCCAACCATGGGGGAGGTGTGAGACATAGGGCAAAGAGACACCTTGCTGTTTGGTTGTTTGCTTTGTTTTGTTTTGGAGACAGTGTAGCCCTGTCTGTCCTGGGACTCACTTTGTAGACCAGGTTATATTATTTCATTTTTCAAAGTCCAGTCAGTGCTGCATACCCAGGACAGGTGTCAGTTTGGTTGTGATAGATAATTTTCTGTACGTTGTTAGGTTTGAATTGCTAACATGTTATTGAGCATTGTTTTATATATATATTTTTTTCCCCAAGGGAAATATTAATAGTTTTCCTTTCTTGTGATATTTTTTCTAGTGTGTCTCAGCTACATATTAGTTTGATATTATGATGATGTTGATCTTATAGGATGACCCAGAGAGCATTACTATTGTTTTTTCTATCATCTTCTGAGATTGTAGAGAGTGGATACACTTTTTTCCTTGTGTGATAGGACTCACACACCTGAGAAGTGTTTTTTTGGGGGGGAAGGGTGTTGTTTTTTGATTTTTTTTTTAAGGCATTGGTTCCATTTCTTAAATAAATTTAGATCTATTTAGATTGTCTGTTTCTTCTTGCATAGGTTTCAGCAGGCTGTGTCCTTCAAGAAATAGACCTATTTTCATGAGCATGATGGCATAGGCATCTAATCTCAACTCTTGGGAGGTCGAAGCAGGAAAACAGCCTTGGCTGCACAAGACCATGGCTCAAAAAATAAAAAGGAGAGAGGCTGCTGCTGCTGCTGCTGCTGATGATGATGATGATGAAAGAGAGAAGAGAGGAGAGGAGAGAGAGAGAGAGAGAGAGAGAGAGAGAGAGAGAGAGAGAGAGAGCGCTGGACTTAGGTTGTCAGCTTGTTCACAGTGTTCCTTTTTATCCTTTTAATGTTCATGGAATCCAGAGCAACATCTTCTCTTTCATATAACATGTTTACCCTTTCTCTTGTTTCTTTTCTCTCTCTCTTTTTTTTTTTTAACTAGTCTGTATAGGCGTTTCTTCTTTCCACTTACCTTTTTAAAACCCAGCTGTGGGTGTCTCTGCTTCTCATTTCCTGATTCTAGTCCACTGGGTTTCTGCTCTAACTTTGCCTACTTTGTATTTAATTTGTTTTTCTACATTTTAGTGTTCTGATTGGGTTTTGTTTCTTTGCTTATTTTGGTTTGTTTCTCAACTCCACACAAGCTAGAGGTATCTGGGAAAGAGAAATGCCTGCCTCAGATTGCCCTGTGAGCATGTCTTTTTGGACATTTTCTGGATTGATGATTGACAAGGAAAGGCCCCGCCCACTGTGCATGGTGCCGCCTATGGGCAGGTGGTCCTGGGTAGTGTAAGAAAGCAGGCTGAACGAGCCTCAGGGAGCAGGGCAGGAAGCAGTGTTCCTCCTTAGCCTTTGCTTCAGTTCCTGCCTTCCAGTTCCTGCCTTGAGTTCTTGCCCTGACTTCTCTAAGTGATATGTTACAACCCGTGCTGGGAAATAAACCCTCTCCTCCCCAGGTAGCTTTTGGTCGGGGGTATTGATCGCAGCAACAGAAAGCAAACTGGAGCATGTTCCAAGGTAGAAGTTTAGTTCAGATGTCTGAGCTTAGGTTCTTCTCTAATGCGCATCAAACGCTATAAATCCTTTCACTGAACACTGTTTTCAGTGCATCCCAAGGTTCTTGATAACTCATATTCTCATCTTAATTTAGCTCAAAATATTTAGAAGGATCCATGTGTCCTTTAGAAACGTACTTTTTACCCCCCGGGGATCTGTGTATTTTCTAGATGAGTTTGTCAATGATTCTAGTTAGATTCTGCGGCAGCCAGAGGGCAGGTTATGTGTGCTTGGTATTCCTTTACATTTATTCAGGTGTGACTTAAGGTCCTGAATGTGACCTGTCTGGGTGATGGCATGTGCCCTTGAGAAATGTGCTTTATGCTGCATTTGGTCGGCGACTCTCCAGAGGTCCTGGGTCTCAAGGTGACTGTGCGTGTTCCTGAGCTCAGTGGTGTGCTTCCTTACTCTGCCCGTTCCTGCTCCTGTGTCTGCTGGAAGCCGTGGAGTCCCTTATTTCACACTTTACCGCATCTTCTCACCTCACATCCTCTGTGATGCTCTGTGGGGTACACACGTGTTAAGGATCACTGTGTCTTTTGTAGAACTGACCTTCATCCTTACATGGCCCCCATCCATCGCTCTCCTTGCTCTGAAGCCTGTCCAGAACTAATCTCACTATTCTCACCTTCTTACATTGGCCTGGTCCATGTTTTTCTCATCCATTTACTTTACATTTATATGTGACCTTACATATTTAGTGAGCTTTTTGTAGTTACGTATAGCTGGATATTATTTTCTTATTCACTCTGACAAACTTTTCTTTCCTCTTTCATTCATTTGTATGCGTAAGGCAATCTTTCACTAGATCTCCCAGATTGTTGTCTTTTGTTTGTTTGTTTGTTTGTTTGTTTTTTCGAGACAGATTTTCTCTGTGTAGCCCTGACTGTCCTGGAACTCACTCTGAAGACCAGGCTGGCCTTGAACTCAGAAATCAGCCTGCCTCTGCCTCCCAAGTGCTGGGATTAAAGGCATGCACCTCCATCACCCGGCTCAGATTGTTGTCTTGATCCCATGATCCTTTTGTCTTTTTCCCTCCCCATTTTTTTATTTAGTTCTTTCTTTCTCTGTTTTTTGGTTTTGTTTGTTTGTTTTGCCTCTGCCTCCTTAGGACTGTGATTAAAGATGTGCACTACCACCTCCTGGCTTATCTCATCTTATTTTGTGTGTGTGTGTGTGTGTGTGTGTGTGTGTGTGTGTATGCACACATGTGCTTTATGTACATGCTGATATGAGTGTGTGTGCATGTCATCCACATGTTGCACATGTATGTGCATATATATACATATATACATATACACACATGTATACATATATACATATACACACACACATGTTCAGAGGTCAATATTGGATATCTTCCTCAACTATTCTATACCTCGTTATTTAAGTCAAGTCCCTCCCTTCACCTGGACCATATCTATTTGGCTGACTGGGCCAATGAGGGAGGGACGTCTTGGGTTATAGATGTATACCACTGTGCCTGACTTTAGATCTTCTTTTCTAGTGTGTATTAAACGCTATAAGTGTGTGATGAATTATGCAGAGCCACTCAGCCATGTTCCCACCCCCATAAGGGGGTTGGCCTGACAGGTGCTGGAATTATAGTAGTGTGCCAACATGACTGGTAATCACTGACTTTGAATTTAGAGCATTGGTTTAAAAATGATTATCCACACAGCTGGCTTAGTACCTATGATAGTTGTTAGTGTGTTTTATTAGCATCTCGTGTTGTTTCTATTTCTGGCTGCCTGTCTTTGTGGTTTTAACTGAGCCTTTTATATAATTTCACTAACTTTACTTTTTAAATTTTTTATTCTCTCTCTCCCCCTCTGTGTGTGTGTGTGTGAGTGAGTGAGAGAGAGAGAGAGAGAGAGAGAGAGAGAGAGAGAGAGAGAGAGATAGGTGAATTCCATGCTATACACATGGAATTCAGGGGCCAGATCTGTGGAGTCTCCTCTTTCCTTCCGTATTTGTGTGGATTCTGATTCTGGGATCAGACTCAGGTCACCAGGTTTGCGTAGGCAGCACAAGGACCTTTGCCCACTGAACCACCTCACTGGGTCTTTTCTTTCCTTTCCTAACTGTACAGGGCTTATGCCCTTTGTACATTTATTCATCCACGTCACCCAGGATTGAGCGCTATGCACTATGACTCCTCCACTGTCACTTGTTAGGGGACTGCCCTGCTTTCCAGGTCCTGCAGGGACCTAAAATAGCCCAGCAAGTAACTCCCTGATTCTTCACTCAGCCAGTGTTGTCCTTCATTACCTCAATTAAGTACAGGAAAAAATCCAAGTCTTTATTTTTAATCAATACTTAGTCCTTCTCTAGTATTTTTACCTTTGTAGATCTAAGTTTCTGACCTGCATCATTTCCTTCTCTGTGAAGATTTTATTTTTTTTCTTTTTGAGCTAGGATCTCAATCTGTAGCTCCGGCTGGTCTAGAACTCACTTATACCCCAGCCTGGCCTCAAAGTCACCAGGCTTTGGCCATCTCTGCCACCAGCCAAGCAGTGGTGGTCCATACCTTCAATCTCAGCACTCAGGAGGCAGAGGCAGGTGGATCTCCATGAGTCGGAGGCCATCCTGGTTTACAGAGAAAGTCCCACCAGGGCTGCACAGAGAGAACCTGTCTTGAAAAACCAAATCAAAACAAAACGAAAGAGTCGCCATACCACCCTTTATGAAACTTTCACTTATTCCCATGTCTCTGGCTTCTGAGGAGTCACAGAAGTCGTAGGAGAACCTTTCTTCTCCTTTAAGGATCAGAACAAAAGTGTAAGGGTGGAAACACTAACGAAAAAGAATGACACAATAAACTTTTTTTAGGAGATCAGACACACCAAGGAAAAAAATATCTCTGAATCTTTGAATATCCCAATGAATCCTTCTAAACTGGAAATACTAACAGAGAGGGGTCCCAGTCAAACCACAAAGAGATACACAAGAACCATGGGACAGCTGCGAACGGTGTGATGTACATACATAGTATATACCTCTACGTGTGTGTGTGTGTGTGTGTGTGTGTGTGTGTGTGTGTGTGTGTGTGTACAATGGGAATGTCAGAAGGAGAAGAGAGAGAAGACAATTCCCCTCTGGCTTACTTCAGGGATATTTTCCCTTTGTTTCTGGAGTTTGAAAGTAACCTGCACAGATATAGCATTCACTTTATTTGAATCGATTTATTTGTTCGCTGGTGTTTACCCTGCAAGGTGAGCTTGTTGTGTCCTTGGCTTCATATGTCACACCCATTTGAGGGAAATTCTCAGCCCTTGACTCCTTTGCAGTGTTTCTCCCGTTCCTTGCTCTGCTTGCCCAGAGTCACCTTCTTGTGGGTCTGAGAAGATCTGATGTGTTTCCAGCCTGCTCAGGTTGACACTAGGGTAGAATTGTGACTTCTGCGCTTCCAATCTGCTGCATCCAGAGCTGGGCGTCCTGTTCAGCCTTGCTTTATTGATTTTTAGTAACAAGAATATCCAGGACTTGGGAGGCAGAAGCAGATGTATTTCAGTGAATTCATGGTCAGCCTGGTCTACAGAGTGAGTTTGCAGGGCAGCCAGGGCTACACAGAGAAATCTCACCTTGAAAAGAGCAAAGAAAACACCCCAAAACCTAAAAAACAAACAGAGAGAGAGAGAGAGAGAGAGAGAGAGAGAGAGAGAGAGAGAGAGAGAGAGAGAGAACCACCAGTACCACCATCACCATCAACAACAAACCAACACTAAAACAAAACCCAAATCCCAGCCAAGAATATAGATGGATCCCTCTCCCTCCCTCAGGCCCTTCATGGTCAGGTCTCTTGCTCTCAGTATTTATGATGCCACTTAAAAACGAAAGTACCTAAGGATCAGGGGCATCTGCGACCTAAGTGTGCACAAAACCAGAAAAGAAAATAGAGGGCTGGAGAGATGGTTCAGGTAAGAGTACTAGCCATTCTTCCAGAGGTCCCAGGTTCAGTTCCCAGCACCTATACAATGTCTCCCAGACATCTGTGACTCCAGCCCCAGGGAATCCAATGCCCTCTTCTGGCTTCTATGGACATCCGGCATACTCGTGGTTCCAGACATCTGGAAAACTCAGGAGCTTTTGCGTCTTCCCGTGATTTAACCAGAAAGACTGCCCTGTATAGCAATAGTAATGTAGGACTGGCATGTTACAGTGGAAGACTCCATCTGTAACATATCCTGGGGCCTGGGGGTTGGATCTCAGGATTTGGGGAGGTGGAGACAGGAGGATCAGGAGTTCAAAGTTATCTTTGGTTACACGTCAAGTTCAAGACCAACCTGGGCTACGTGAAACATGATCTTAAAAAAACTAACAAACAAAACAGAACAAAACAAAAACCCCATCCCTTCTGGAGAACTTACAACAGTGCAGATACTGTTCTAGTTCTGAGTTCAGTGTGAAAATGAACGTATTCTCCGCAAGCCTGTATTATTACTGTTTAGGAACGAGAAGCCAGGCCGGTGAGACTACAGTACTGTGTGTCTTGTCACCATTATGCTCCCCAGAGAGAAAACAGTCTTATCCTGGGGAGTCCTTGACTCCGCAGGATTATTTAATCAACACTTTGAAATACTGCTTTCTTATTCCTTTCTGCCTCTTGCATCTCAGCACAGAGCATAAACTAAGAAACACTTTCATCTTTGGAGGGTCAGGGAGTGGAGTGGGCGTGGGGTGGGGTGGCAGTTGGCCTGCCAAGCCACTATTCCCATCCAGGCCCCCATCTCAAAGTTTCTTCCTAGACTAAGAAAGAATAATGTTTTCCCACCAGGCAGCCTTCCCAAGATGAGCCCCTTGTGAAAGGCCGCTTATTTCACCTCTGATGTTAGAAACACACAGTGTTGCTTTCCTATGAAGATATCCTGGGAAATCCTACTTATATTGGCTGACTCTCCAAACAGGGATTCTCTTACCTCAAAACAAAATGAAGGCACAGCACAACCTCCCATGGGTCCTGCGGGATTAGAGATTAGATGCAAAGCAGAGCCCAGAGCCAAACATCTGCAGAATGAGGAAATCACCTTGGCGCCTCCTGAGGATGCCACCTGTCTATCACTCCTTTAAGCAACCCTCAAGGTTCTGTTGGAAGTCAAACCACCTCTCTACCCCCAGAGTGTGGGACAGGAGGAACTGTGGGGGAGGGGACTCTCAGAGAGTGGCATTAGGAGACCTGGCAGTTTAGAAGCCTCTCCTCTGAGATCCTTCGAAACATGTTTATTAGGGTTATGCTTTTTTTATTAAGCGAGGCCCAGGGGCTGGAGAGATGGCTCAGAGGCTAAGAGCACTGACTGCTCTTCCAGAGGTCCTGAGTTCAATTCCCAGCAACCACATGGTGGCTCACAACCATCTGTAATGGGATCCGATGCCCTCTTCTGGTGTGTCTGAAGACAACGACAGTGTACTCACATACATGAAATAAATAAATCTTGAAACAAGACCCAGCCAGGCTGGGTTGCTTTTGCTGTCATTTTCAACTGTGGCTCAACTCATTGAATCCCGAAACACTCTAGAGAGAGGTCTCTTGAGCGTCTGAGGGACAGGTATATGGGGGGGAGGGGCATTGGAGGTGTATAGGACCTCCCACACTATAGTAAGAGATGGCTAAAACAGTGACTTCTGATGATGGTGCCCCTCCCCCGGGGTGGTGTGAAGACAGAGTAACAAGGACCTTTACTGAGTGGCACAAACCGTGGAAAGCAAAGGCCCGTGATGTTGTCCTGGTCTGGTCAAAGAAAGAAACAGCAGAGCAAGAGCGCTGTGATCCTAGGCATCACAGAAGGCTGAGAAGACAGCTGTTCCTCAGCTTCCTGGAAAGATGTCTGCTTTAAGACTCCGGGGAGCCTTAGCTCACCGGGGACCCCTTGAGTGAACCACGTGGAGCCAGGATCAATGCAGAAAGCAAGAGGAATTTAGAGTTCCAGTGCACTGGGGTCGTCCCAGACCTGAAGGAGAAGTGGTGACCCCCAGGACCCGTTCCACAAGTTTTTATATGGTTTCCAGGAGCAGACTAGAGCATCAGCAACTAGGCACAATATGATTGGTGGAACAGTGTACCCTTTAAACTGGTCTTTAGGGAATGAAGTGACAAGGACTTCCCTTGTCTGAAGGTGGGCAACAGTTCTGTCCTGAGGAATGTGTCCCCACCAGAAGGTTAGTTCCCACCCCTGTGGTCTGAGAAATGTTAATTAGCCTCTCCCTTCTGGAGGGGCAAATGTTTCATGACCTTCCCAAAGTTCCTAAGCTGACCTTTTCACTACCAGTGTGAAAAAGGTCTGGATGTGCCAAAGTGCAGGTGGAATTTCTCTGAGTAAACAGGCCCCCCCACAACCCCCACTTCTGTGGCAGAAGAATGGGTGACTACCAAACAGACAGTTATAACCCTGAATTGGGGCTGGAATTCATGGGTGTGTGCCATGAATTCCAGCGCCATGCCGCTGTTCCTACCGGTTGCTGCAGGATCTCAGGGGCACTTCTCTTAGAACACTGTACTAGCTGGTTTTGTGTGTCAACTTGACACAGGCTGGGGTTATCACAGAGAAAGGAGCCTCCCTTGAGGAAATGCCTCCATGAGATCCAACTGTGGGGCATTTTCCCGGTGATCAAGGTGGGGAGGCCCCCTTGTAGGTGGTGCCATCTCTGGGCTGGTAGTCTTGGGTTCTATAAGAGATCAGGTTGAGCAAACCAGGGGAAGCAAGCCAGTAAGTAATATTCCTCCATGGCTTCTGCATCAGCTCCTGCTTCCTGACCTGCTTGAGTTCCAGTTCTGACTTCCTTTGGTGATGAATAGCAGTGTGGAAGTGTAAGCTGAATAAACCCTTTCCTCCCCAACTGCTTCTTGGTTATGATGTTTGTGCAGGAATAGAAACCCTGACTAAGACAAACACCATGGAACGGAAACCCTATTACACAGCACCAGAGGAGGCAGGCACATCCCTTTCTGCACAGGAGCTGTGCTCTGAGGGACCTGTCACACATCCTCACTGAAGTCCACTGAGGCTCCACACCCCCCTCTCACAGGCTGCTAAGGCTTCTACAGAATGATGACCTCCCTGCTGGTGATATGGGACCTCTGTCCCTAGAAGTTTCCTCCGTCCTCCTCGACCTTTCTCCTCTGCCGTGGTGATGCCGAAGGGATGATGGACTTTGTCAGCAGAGGGAACAGCCTGGGGCAAAATTCCACTGACTCCAGAGATCGAGCTGGGTTTTCTGAGAAGTTACAAATATGGTTTGAAGACTCAGTCAACCCTCGCCGTGGCCAGCCCTCCCCTTGGCATTGTGTGCCAGCTCCTTAGGATTTCAGATGAAAGACTGGGGATTACTATGGTCTGCCTCTGTCAACACCAGCTATGTAAACTTCGAGGAATACTTGATCTCCTGGTGCATCCGCTCACTCATGGGTAAAAGGGGCCGTAATACTACGGGCTGTTGAGAGAACTGCGTGACCTCATTAGAGAAGTGTCTCCATCCTGTAATGAGTTATCACTGTTATTAAATGAGAAACATGGTTAGTTAGTCAAATATGTATAGAGGACCACCAAGAGAAAACATTCCTGGTTGGTTTCTTGGTAGCACCAGTGCCTTGTGGATGTCTATGTTTTGGTCCATGGCTGATGTTCAGAGCATCTCTGAGCATCAGAGCATCTCAGAGCATCTCGGTTGACACACACACTCTGTTGTACCTTGTCTCCAGATGAGTAGACTTGTTCCTGCTTCCAAAGAAAGCAAGGGAGTGGGGGAGACTGATTTCCTCTGTGGCACTGGACCCTTTCCAGAACTTCATAGCCACACTTCGCATGGATGTTGGATGAACTGTCGGCAGAGAACCCGACAGGCTGAGGCAACTGGGGTGTTAAAGTAAAATGATAGAAAAATGAAGACAATTCAGCTTCAGGTTTCCACAGGGAATTTTGATTTGAGCAAACCAGAGCAGGGCGAGCCAGCTGCTAGGACAGCATGGTTCGTGTCACTGAAGGGCAGCCACTGGGACATAAGAGGGGAAAGGCAGACAAAGGAGAGACAGGGACCAGGGAACAGCATCTCCTCCTGGGGATACTTTGGAAAATGACAGTGGCGTTTACCAAAACTTACCACATCTGAAACAGGAAAGAGGCTCCCTCCTTCTAAAGGTGACATTCCAGCTGGGACCAGGAAGGTCTGAAGCCCCATCTCAAGAGCTGGGTGTGACCCACCTGGACCTCTGTTCTGCTCTTCTCTAGGACAGTGGGTCCCCAGGGACACAGCATGAGGCTCATACCAAGAAAGTGTGACCCGATCTTCATCACACTAGAAGCATATATAGCATAATAGCATTTTGTAGATATGATTGAATCCATATATAGTATATGAAGTAGATATATTATTGGTGAATTATTCTTTTACATTAAGACATTTCAAACAGTCCATTTATTTTTACTAATATAAATAATACTACAATGAATATTTCTTAAACAACATATTGCGCTCTAACTCACATGTTATAAAATTCACTCATTAAAAGTGTATAGTGTAGGGCTGGAGAGATGGCTCAGAGGCTAAGAGCACTAACTGCTCTTCCAGAATTCAATTCCCAGCAACCACATGGTGGCTCACAACCATCTGTAATGGGATCCGATGCCCTCTTCTGGTATGTCAGATAGCTACAGTGTACTTGTATAAATAAAATAAAAACTCAAAAAGAATCATCTTTTAAAAATGTGTATAGCATGGGTCTGGGAGACGGTTCAGCTAGTGAAGTGCTAGTTGGCCTTGCGAGCATGCAGCCCTGGGTGTGATTCCTAGAACTCATATGAAGAAGCGGCCTATAATAAGCACCCTTGCAGGCCCAGTTCCGGGAAGCTGGAGACGGGCTGAGCGCTGGACCTCATTCCCTAACCAGCTTACACTACTTGTCAATCCTGAGGGTAGTGAGAGACCCCGCTGCCTCAAAAGAACGACATAAATGACTCCTGCAGAGTGGAATCCCAGCTTGTGCAAATGCACATGCACCCCTTGCACACATGTGTGCAAGGGTAAAGTTTTCAGCATAGCAAGAGTTGGACAACCATCAGCACTAGTTCATTCTAGAGCATTCCTATCAGCCTGCAGAGGAATCGCCTCTAAATTCCTTGCAATACATATACAAGACAAATATATAAGGTGAATAGCTGCCGTCCTGTACTGTTTAGAGAATGATGGCAAAGAAAAAGCCTTTTCATGTTCATTACAAATATAACACACACACACACACACACACACGCACGCACACACACACACGCACGCATGCACACACACATACACACATGCATACACATACCCACACACACACACACACACACACACACACGCACGCATGCACACAGGGATGCACCCATGAGTTGTTTGTTCCTCCAATCCATATTTGATTGACTCCCCAGATGAGGAAGCTGTGACTATGAAGGTGACTCCTGCTTCCCTGTATAGATGTGCCACACCTATGATGATGGTAGGAGGGGCCTTGATACAGAGCTTTCAGGCAGCCGGTCACTCAAGCCTCAAAAGCAAGGATGCATAGTAGGCTTGCTGTTCCGAAGCTGCAGCTGGAATCAAGCAAAAACAATCCCAGCTAAACAAAAATGGGACGGGAATGATGGGGTGGGAAACAGGCTGCCACCCAGAGCAAAGATGTTGATTGGAGCCAGCTGCCACAGCTGGATGGCTAAGCTGAATGGCTTCTGGCTGAGAGTGTGGCAGTGGCTCTGGTGTGGGGGTGATCCTAGCATCACCTTAGCAACCAGAAACTGATGAGCACTCTGACAGCTGGGTACCGGCCCAGAATTCTTCCCCCTCCCCTCTATACCTGACAGTTCTTTCCCATCCCTGATTAGTCCCATTTTGCATCTTACTGGCAGGCACACACATCCTGCCAGTCAGAGCCCACCTGGCTCTGTATAACTGGCTGATGGAGGAGACAGACAGAAGAGGAGAGGGACTTCAGAAACCAGACCTTATCCAGATTCCAGCTCCCAGACCTGCTGGAGACTTTAAGTGGCCAAGCATTGGGCCTCAGGCATGGGACTGGCTTGGGTTTCCACTGTTCCAGCTTCTGGGAGCTGCGGCTACAGCTGTAGGCGGGGCTGAGGGGTGGGGTGGGGGTGGAATGAGGCAACAGGGGTAGGGGGAGTTGTTACTCCTGCCTCAAGCTCCAAGACACTTGGGCTGCAGATGGGAATTGGTCTCTGCAGCTTGGAGAACACCAGCTGTTCATTGATCTCAGTCCCAGAGGCCCCTGCCTCCAACCAGAGACGGAGGACCAGCTACTCCCGATGCTCACAATGCTTCCTGAAGGCATACTTTGTAAGGAACTGCTCTCAGGTGGCACCCGCAGGCCCTCTAAGAACTTTTGAGCCGTAACACTGGCCAGCAGTCAATCAGCTGGCACACCAAAGCCTGCTCAGAATGTATAGGGTTATTGCTGGTATTGTCATCCGCGGCCTCCTCAGGGTTCTGCTCGCCTACGGAGGTGTAGGTTTTACTTTCTTATTTGTATTATTGCTCACGAGTGGCAAATGAAGTTCCCCCTAATTCTCCTTTACCATTTGCCCACTTCCCCCCTGGAGGAAGAAGGGCAAGGCACCGATGGATGTGAGGCAAAAAAATATCTACTGTTTCACCTTTTAAATCCACTCATCATTTGGTGGACACCTTTTGGCTGCTATAAACAATGTTGCTGGGAACAATAATGTATACGTTTTTTCAAGGACGGATCTTTTTTCCTTCCTTCCTCTCTCCCTTCCTTCCTTCTTCTCCGTTTTTATTCTTCTCTCTCATATTACATCCCGACTGGAGTTTCCCCTCCCCCAGTCTCCCCACCCCCACATCCCCTGTCCCCCAGACTACCCCTTCCTGCCTCCCAGGGACATCGACCAAACATGGCATAACACGCTACAAGAAGAACAGGTGCATACCATCACATCAAGGCTGGATGAGGTGGCCCAGTGGGGGAAGAAAGGATCCCACAGGCAGCAAAAAAGCCCCCCCCCCCGCGCGCTCCCACTGTTGGGCATCTCAGCCCTTTACTGATCCCTGTGAGCCCCCACGAATCCAGGTCAGTTGATTCTGTGGGCCTTGTTCTTGTGCGTCCCTCACCCCTCTGGCTCCTCCAAATACTCCTCCCGCTCCTCCGTAGGACTCCCGAGCTCTGCCTACTGTTTGGCTGTGGGACTCTGTATCTGCTCCCAGCAGTTGCTGGATGAAGTCTCACTGGTCTGATGATGTTTAGACTAGCTCTGGTCCCATCACATTGTGCAGGCAAGATAAACTGTAGGTTGAAGGTTTTGTGGCTGAGTTAGTGTCCCGATTCCTCCACTCAAGGCTTTTTTACCTCTTCCTCCTCTTAATCTTCCTTCTCCCCCTCCCCCCTCCTCCTCTCCCTCCCCCTTCCTCCTCCTCCCCTCCTCTCCCATCTCTCCCTT
>NC_034601.1:25241933-25250446 GCF_900095145.1 Mus pahari | reverse complement strand
TCCTTCTCTTCTTCCTCCTTGTCCTACCTCCTCTTCTTCCTCCTCCCTCCTCCTCTTCCTCCTCTCCCTCTTCTTCCCCCTCTCTCCTCTTCCTTCTCTTCTTCCTCCTTCTCCTTTCTCCTCCCTCCTCCTCTTCCTCCCCTGCCTCTTCCTTGACAATAGAGCTGCAGGCTCTGACAGGCATTGTCAATCAGGAAGAGGACTGAGCTGCAGAAGCAAATCCTGGGAAAGGGATGGAAGGTGGCTATAGAAATGTCCACAGAGAAAGTCTCTTTTCTGCTTCCAAGACCACAGAAATGTCTAGTCCCTCCTTGTGTCCAAAGGGGCAAAGAGGAAGTCAGGGTTTCTTAGCTACTTGGAGCTAAGTGGCAGAGGGAGTTCTTAGTAGGACCACAGGGGAACAAAGCTTTGAACCCGAGAACCAGTCAGCCAAGAATCACCTGTAGTCACAGGATGACATAGGGCAGCTGACTGTTAGCAACTTTCTCCCGGGGTCCTCCATTGCTGGCTTTTGGGTAACCTCCTTTTTCACAGGGAAAGCCCCCTTCTTGAGCTTGGAGAACACCAGTTGTCCATTGCTCTCAATCTCCAAGGAGCCTGTTCTTGAACTCAGTCTCTAGACACTTCTCCTTCATGGCATTTGCAAGAGCAAGGTAGGTCACCTCAAAGCTGCTCCATCATGATTGGGCTCCATTGCCTGGTTCCTCCTCTCCTGGATGGGGACACTATAGACACCTGCCCTGGTTCCCTAGTCATCTCTGCCAGCTCTGCTCCAGGAATACTCCCGTGTGCCTGCCTGCCTGCCTCCTGACTTCCCTCCCTCCCTCTTTTTCTCCCTCTCTCTTTCCCTCCCTCCCTCTTTCTCTCCCTCCCTCTATTCCTCCCTTCCTCTCTCCCTCCCTCTTTTCCTCCCTCCTTTCCTCCCTCCCTCTTTTCTCTCTACCTCCCCATCCCCCCCCCTCTCATATATCTCAGGTTGGCCTTGAACTCGCTATGGAGCTGAGGATAAGTTTGCACTTCTGATTTTCCTGCCTCATCTTCTGGGTCCTGGGTGTGTGCTGTCAGTCACGCCTACTTTGTAAGTGCTACAGGTTAGACTCAGGGCTTCAAAAATGGTAGGGTAAGTATTCTACCATCTGCTCTACATCTCCAGCCCCTTATTGTCTTCATAGCATTCTTTCACACATGGAAGTCTGAAAATTGATTAAGTCCAACTTTCCTCATTCTTTCCTTTGATTGTGAGTGCTTCTGACATATATATCTAAGCTCTAAGTGCTTAGACCAACCTCACTAAGTCCACACCTCTGTTTTCTTCTAAAAGGTTTACAGTTTGGGTTGCTACAGTTAGATCTCAACATCGGTATCCCAAGATCTCAGGGACCTTACCCCATGGAAACACCTATGACTGTTTCCTAGAAAAGAAGTGCCAATTGAAATGCCAGCAATATTTTGGCATCTCTGGATACGTAGTACCAACTTGTTGTCCAAAGTGAGTGTACCAATTTTCATGCCTTCTAGCACATATGGGAAGTGTGTGGTTTTATTGTACACTGAGAAGTTTGTATACAGCTTCTGTTGATCTTGGTAGACGAGACAGCAGCCAGTTCTCACAGTCCTTCATTCCACGATATCACTCTCTTTTCTAACTAACATTATTTCTAAGTATTAAGACAATCAGCAATGGGCAGAATCTTTTTATGTTGCCCAAATGAAAAAATGAATACAAATTGAGATACCATGGGCAGATTTGCCTCATCAGTGCAAATAAGACCCCATGTATGACCTTGGGGCACAGTGCAGTGGAGGGCAGGGAGGACAGGAAGAGAAAGGAGAAACAACAGTGAATCAGTTGGCTCCATGCGCTCAGGGTTTCTCCCTATCAGGAAAAACTTGTGCTCGTAAGGTACCTTACAGATCTGGGAAGTCCCGAATAGTCTGATGGTGGACAAGATCTGCAGTAATCATGAAGTTCAGCTTGGAGGTAGAAATGACTGGCATGAAGTCAAATAGTCAGTAGCTACTAGTTACTGATTATCTGTCATGCACTTGGTGTTGATTTAGAGGAGGGGTAGTTAGCTAGGGACTTACATTGAACTTGAGAAGACAAAAACACAAACAGGTCAACTTTTGAGTGACTTTTCCTTGGAAGATGAGAGTGAATGTCTACTCACCTCAGATAGGGTGCCAACAAAAGACCCAATAAATGAACCCATGTAAGTCTAATTTAGTAATAAACCAGTGAGTTTATAGAGGTGAATCACAGACGTGTAGATAAAGAGGTGCCACACTGTGACTGAAAAGCCTACCCACAATGGACGACGACCTTTCAACAAAGTTTCATACCTGAACGAATTGTCCAGTGCTAATCTGTGGAGCTGAGGCCACAAGACAACAGTACAAAGGGACAGAAAGAGACCCTGATGATTCGTCCCTCCCAGTTGCTGTCATCTGCTCATGGGAAGCTCATGTGCACTGGGCAGTTTGCCCAGGGTTTGCTAGATTGTGTTGACTGTCCACAAGCCACTGTCCTCCAGGAGGACTCAGAGGAACATTCCCACGGTGGCAGGTAGGGACCCGAGCGCAGCTTGTCAGCCAAGCCTTTGAAGCTTTGGGTGTTGGGTGTTTTCTGCTGAGCTTACTGGCCTAGGACAGGGATGGGTACTGGGATGGGGTCATCTGCTGAGAGGAGAGTGACAGTGAGCAGCCAAGAGCTTCACCTCAGCTGCCCGTGCCCTGAGGAAGGAGGCATCAGCCAAATGGAAGCCTAACCCATCCGAGGAGCAGTACAGCTGATGGCTCCCTGGCCACCTCATTTACACCAGAGTAGCCTTTGAACTTTCTTTTCTCTCTTGAGTCAGGCTTCATTCCTGTTTGTTTAGTTCCCAGTGGTATAGACAAATCCTATTTCTCCTTTACCAGGTTTTAAATTTTCTGCTCATCAGCACACTGCTGGAGGAACTTTCCCCCCTAGAGGTAAAATTAAACCTTGTTTTGCAAAAGTGGACTTTCTCTGATGTATGCTCATGAAATGTACATTGAAATAGAGATTCTAGCTCATCCATTTGTCCTGAGTGCAGAATTGTCCATTTTCTGTCACCTTCCTGGCAATGCCAATGCCTCTGGAACCAGGACAACATTTTGGGGTGCACAATTACCAAGTCCTATGAGACATACACAAATGACCCAAAGCCTGGAATACACAGAGAGAGAGCCATTCCTGGCTTGTTTGTGCACGCTGAGCGCATCAAATGGCCCTGACAGGAAGCCTTCAGCAGCCATAGCTGGTTTCTCATCCTTGGGAGCTTAGCCCCAATCCCAGTGAACCCCAGTCACACCTCTGCTCCCACTGCTGCTTAAGTACATCTTGCCCTGAATCCCTGAGCCATGTCTGCTGGGAAGCCTGGGCTGGTTGAAGACTCCTCCCCCTGTTTCTGATAAATGACAGCTTAACCACACCCTCAGCACATCTGCTTTCAGCTATGTTTGGGAAGAAACCCTAGCATGTGCTACAACCAGACACACACACACACATACACACACACACACACACGCGCGCGCGCGCGCGCGCGCACGCGCACACACACACACACACACACACACACACCACTGAGGAGTTGCCTCCTCTGATGTCACAGGGTTTAAGTCTTTCCCTGGTGACTTGAGAATTGGGCTTCCTGTTTGGGTCTGAAGGCTGGGTTTACTTCCAAGAGAGGACCTGGGCTTCAGAGAAAGAAATGTAAATTAGGAAGAGGTCCTGCTTAGGTAGACCTAAGGTCTTTGATGACCCCACAACAATGAGTCTGATTTCCTTCTTAACCACAGTGGACCATATAAAAATGATGCCTTTTGAATGCTAAACCCACTTGACTCCTGGCAGTCTCACAAGGATTGGCCTAACCCTGCAGTCCACAGTGGCACAGTGGGGCCAACCTCAGTGTACTCAGGGACACAGTGTTGTGTATAGAACTGTGATGGCTTGAGTGGGAATGGCTTCCAAAGGCTCATTTACTTGAATGCTTGGTCAGCATGACCTGCAGATCAGGATGTGGCTCCCAGCTACTGCTCTGGTGCTGTGCTTCACACCATGCTTCCTGCCATGATGATAATGAACTCACATTCTGAAACTGTAAGCAAGCCCCCAATTAAATGCTTCCTTTTACAAGAGTTGTCTTGGTCATGGTGTCTCTTCACAATAATAGAACAGTGACTAAGGCAGAGGTTGGTACCAGGAGTGGGGTCTTGCCCTGAGGCCACCACTCCCTTTGTCCCAGTTATCATCAGGCTTTTCTTTTCTTTTTTTTTTTAAAGTTTTATTTATTTATTATATGTAAGTACACTGTAGCTGTCTTCAGACACTCCAGAAGAGGGAGTTAGATCTTGTTACAGATGGTTGTGAGCCACCATGTGGTTGCTGGGATTTGAACTCCAGACCTTTGGAAGAGCAGTCGGGTGTTCCTACCTACTGAGCCATCTCACCAGCCCCATCAGGCTTTTCTTTAAACATTTTATCTCCTTGAGCACTGGACAACTCCATTACAATTCCTGGTGCTCCTTTTCTGCACAAATGATGTTTTGTATTACTATTTGTTCAGCTTGTTCCTTTCGTTATAGATCTGTGTAAGACTGATTACAAATAACCACATGACACAGTCGATACTAGGCTGTCTTGAAATCTCCTCTGCCAGTATCATTAATCCAAAACTCTTCAATTTAGCCTCAGGCAGACTGGTGGGACAAGAGTACCATACTCTTTGAGAAAATATCACCTTTTTATTCGTTCTGTATAAATTTCACATCTTGCACTCCAACCCCAGCCATTGCCCCCTCCCCTGGTATCTGCCCTCCACCCTTGCAATCTCTCACCCAAAACAGAAAAAGAACAAAAAAACCTCATTGTGTAAGCTGTGATGTGTCATGGTGTGTCCCACAGAATACCCTTTTGTCCACACTTCTTTGCTCACAAACGTTGACTATCACAAGTAAGCTTGGCAAAGTTCTCCCTAAGGTAGTGGTATCTGAGCCAAGAGTCAAAGCATTTGGGGAAGAGCCTTCTGGGTAAAGGGAAATTCTGAAGTGAGATCCGACTTGAGGGTTTTAGGGATGACTTAGGTGCATTGAAAGAGGTGAGCATCGGGATGTTTTGTAGGGAGGAGGTGGGAAAGCCCGTGCTGTGTGGTGCTGTAAATAGTGAATAGACATTGGATTTCATTCTAAGTTATATGCAAAGGTGTTGGAACAATATCAAGAAGGCTGTGGAAGGAATCAGGAAGGCCATCTATTTGTGTTTGCTGGGGGAGGAGGTAGCTGTAAGGTCAAGATATGGGACTGTAAAGATCATGACTGAAGATTGGATGTACTTCGATAGCGGAGCTTGTAGAACCTGTTAGTGGACTGACTGTAACATGCAAGAATAAAAAAAATGAATAAAATACTATTCCTAGATTCTGGACTGGGCAAGCAGGTATATACTGGTGTTAGTTATAAAGCTAAGAAGCATTTGCTGGGACAAGGAGTAACATTTTAGAGATGATCGGGGTTCTCTTTGGACCTTACCTCTGAGGTGAACCCAGGTTTAGTTCTTTTAGACTGCTGTAATGAAACAGAGGACTGGGTGACTTCAAAACAGTGTAGCTTCCTCACCATTCTGGGGGCAGGGAGTCCAGCTGCAGACTCAGTGTTTGTCCCCATCCACTTCCTTGTGAACAGGCTTCTGGCTCCAGCTTCACGTGTCCAAAGGGCTGAGGGAGCTTTCTTAAGCATCCTTTATTAAACAAACAAACAAACAAACAACAAAATGTCACCAGTGTAATTCATAGGATCTCAGTCATCACAGCTATTTCCCCTAAGCCCTAACTTGAGGGTTAGTGTATTAGTCAGGGGTCTCTAGAGGAATAGAACTTATAGGGTCTGTCTGTCTGTCTCTCTGTCTAGGGGATTTATTAGACCAGCATACATGCTGTGGTCCAGATACTCCAGGAATGGCTGTCTACCTAAGGAAGGTCCAAGAATCTAGTAGTTTGGTTTTTTTTAGTTCATGAGATTGGATGTCTCAGCTGGTCCTCAGTGTGCTAAGAGATCCCAAAGAAGGCTCTAATACCAGTGAAGGAATGGACTTGTCAATGAACGAGAACACGCAGGCAAAGAGAGAGCAAGCTTCCTCCTTCCGTGTCCTTTCTATAGGCTGCCAACAGAAGGTGGGGCTCAGATGAAAGGTGGACCTTCCCACCTCAAAAGATCCAGATTACAAGTGAGTCTCTCCACTACGAAAGATTTAATTCAGAAAAAAAAAAGTCCCTTACAGATGTGCCCAGCCATTTAGGTTTTAGTTAATTCCAAATGCAGTCAAGTTGACACCAAAAAAATAGCCATCACAGTTATCATCATAGCATTTAAATTAGAGGACGACATCAGGATTTAGCTCCTTGCGTGTCCTGGCCATCACTAGGTTTCCCGGATCTCTTTATCACTTACTCGTCGAAACTGCATTTCCCGAGAACCGCCATACACAGTTTTCAGGGAGAGCAGCACAGGACAAACCAAACACAGAAAGGACACTGTGTGCAGCTGTCCTAAGTCAGAACCAGCAGCTCTGCTGAGGTTCTCCTATGTGTTGGACACACACACACAATAGCCCAGGCACACCCCCGGCACTGCAGTGTTTCAGCTTAATTGGAGAGTGTAGGCGGAGAACTGCAAGCCATAAATTCATTCAAGATGCACTTTGTGGGTGCCTGCATAGTTCAGGCACTGTGCTAAATGTGCTACGTGTGTGTGTGTGTGTGTGTGTGTGTGTGTGCGTGTGCGTGTGCGTGTGTGTGTGTGTGTGTGCGTGTGTGTGTACACAGAGACAAGGGGACAGCAGGAACAGTCAGAGTGAGGGTCGGGAGAGAACAGAGCTGAGGGACCCGCAGGGAAGGGAGTCCCTCAGAGTGCTCAGTGGGGAGTCAGTGGCAGCCGGGCATAGCTATATACTTTATATAGTTTTTTATACTGCCACGTGCATAGCTTTAACTGGCTGTTGAGACGGATGTGCGCGCGCACACACACACACACACACACACACACACACACACGGCATATGCAGGGGTATAGAACGAAGCTGACAAGGGAAAGAGAAGACTTGGGAGCAGGACATGAAAGACAAGGAGTTGGGTGATGATAGGCCTCTGCTATGCTGCGGACCTGTGTGATTGGGAAAATTTCCCCAGGGAGGAGGTAGAGAAGAGATAAGAAGTCGGACCCAACGTAGATCACAGGGCAAGGCCGCCTGTGGTCATATTAGAAGCAGAGTGGCCCTTCAGTGTGGCCTTTTATCCTCCCAGTGACAGTGAGTTAGCTTTATTTGTTTGTTTGTTTGTTTATTGTTGTTGTTGATATTTATTTATGTGTATGTGTGTGATGTATGTTGTGTGTGGTGCATGTACATTGCGGGTGGGTGTGCATGCCTGTACACACACACACACACACACACACACACACACACACACAGGCTACAGAGGGATGCCAGATGTCTTCCTCTTGCTTCTGCTGCCTCACTGCGTTGAGACAAGGTCTCTCACTGAGTGGGAAGCTCATCTTTTTGGCTAGGCTGGCTAACCCAGCCAGTGAGCTTTCAAGAGTTTCCCAGTGCTGGGGTTAAAGGTATGTGTAGCCCATGCTTGTTTTTTTTTTATGCAGCAATGGGAACTTGAACTCTGGTCCTTCCTGCTTGTAGAGCCATGTACTCATACCCACTGAGCCATCTTCCCAGCCCCAACCTACCCCATTTTAAGGTAAGGAAACAATGAGCCAGAAGAAGTTGGTTGTAGTGGCTGGCTGTGCTATGGGCTTCCATACTTTAGGTTTGGCTTAATGCCTTTGGTCTGCTATAACCCTTCTGTTGTGGGTCAGAACTCAGAGGACAACCTTTGCCCCTGAAAAGGGACATGGGCATTATACTGAAATCCCCTCCCCCGCCGCCCCCAGGAATAGGAACAAACATTAGGTTAGGCCACAGCTGGTAGCAGGATGGGTCCTGTCACCCAGCCTAGCAGCCCCTCCCTGAGCAGTGTGAGCCTTCCTCCCCTGAGACTCACTGCCCCACCTTCCCTGCGCCCCAGCACGCCTGACAGCCGCCAAACTCATCACCTCTGAGATCAGAAAGGCTTGCAAGTAGACACCAGTGGTCTCGGGCTGAGGAAACACACAGGAGAGCAATTAAGGCCGCACGTGGTTGTGAGCCACCTCTGGTGGTTTGCAGCTGCAGAAAGTCCTGACTCCCCTGGGCTCCGCACTTGCTCTCTCGCTCTCTCTCGCTGGGGCTGCCTGTCTGTACTTCCCATCCTGACCAATTAGATCCCCATGTGTGCTGCAGGCGTGAAAAAAAATAGAAAGTGAGTAATCCTTCATGCGCCTCTGTGTGGCACAGCTTTGATCCTCGTGGCGCGGTGGCGTCTGAAAGTGCGTCTGTCTAGGGTTCTTTTCCTCTCTCTCTCTCTCTCTCTCTCTCTCTCTCTCTCTCTCTCTCTCTCTCT
>NC_034601.1:25227157-25237583 GCF_900095145.1 Mus pahari | reverse complement strand
GCCTCGAACTCAGAAATCCGCCTGCCTCTGCCTCCCGAGTGCTGGGATTAAAGGCGTGCGCCACCACGCCCGGCTGTGAGTTACTTTCTGTTGGTGTGAAAAAATACTGACTAAAATAGGCTTGGGGAAGAAAGGGTTTATTGGGCTCATACTTCCATGTCACAGTCAGTTACACTGAGAGATCTAGGGACAGAAACTCAAGCAGGAACCTGGAGACAGGAACTGAAGCAGACACTGCAGTATTGCTGCTTACTGGCTTGCTGAGCCTGCTTTATTAGACAGCTCAGGACCACGTACCCAGGGGTGCCACTGCCCATGGTGACCTGGCTCCTCCCACATCATTGATCAATCAAGGAAATGCCACAGACATGCCCAAGGCCAGTCTGATGGAAGAGGCATGTATGTATCAGACACTTTCCAACTGCTGGGTGATCAAACACCATGACTTATAAAGGAAAGCCTTTAATTGGGTTTATGGTTCCAGAGGGCTATAGTCTGAGATGGCATGGTAACAGGGACAGCTGAGAGCTCACGTCTCAAACTGCAAGCAGGAGGCAGAGGGCAGCAGGAATGGCAGGGGTCTTTGGGAACCTCAAAGTCCACCTCCAGTGACACACCTCCGCCAACAAGGCCACACCTCCCAGCAAGTCTGCAACCATATAAGCCTATAGGGATTGCCTTCATCCAGACCACCACAAAGCTACTCCTCCGTGGAGATTTGCTCTTTCTGGGTGACTCTAGTTTGTGTCAAGTTGACAAAAATCTGCACAAGGGGGAAATGAAAGCACCCGAGAGTTACCGGAAACCAGGGGTTGCTGTCCCCTCCGACTGGACAATGAAGAAGAATCCAAAGCTGATGGGCAGGATGTCTTATTTACAGGGAGATATGCATATGTCTTCTCTGGGACCTCTGGGGCTGGGCATTGCCGCTCTGTCTGAAGCTGATCTGGGTAGCATTTGCTGGGGACAGGCATGAGTCAATATCACCCCAGCTGTTGACTCATTCATTGTGGTGTATCTCCTTGAGAGAGTGGGTAGGAGAGCCCACCCACACTGAATGTGCCTGGGGTTTCTGAGTAGCCCACCTGTGTGGTTTGAATAGAAATGGCCCTCTTGGGCTCATATATTAGAATACTTGGTCATCAGGGAGTAGGTGCTACTTGACAGGCTTAGGGGGTGTGGCCTTATTGGAAAAAATGTGGCCTTGTTGAAGATGGGCTTTGAGGTCTCAGATGCTCAAGCCACGCCCAGTATGACAGCTCTTTTGTGACTGCCTGTGGATCAAGACACAGAATTCTCAGCTCCTTCTCCCGCACCATGTCTATCTGCATGCCACCTTGTTTCCCACCGTGACCACAACGGACTAAACTCTGAAATGTAGGCCAGCCCCAGTTAAATGATTGTCTTTATAGGAGTTGCTGGGGTCGTGGTGTCTCTTCCCAGCAATAGAAACCCTAAGATACCGCCTGATTCAGTCAGAAACCTGCACTGGGAATCCTGGCTGGCTCGGTGTTGGCCCTGCTTCTGCCAAGCTGAGTGGCTTTGACTGGAGCATTTTTCCTTTCAGCAACCCCCCCCCCCAGTCTGGTTGTGCAAAGTAAGCTCATTCAATCTGAGACATTGTATAAGCTCTGACGTCCCGTTTCAGCTTTGGAGAACCTAGTGATGTCACAGGAGCTCTGTCCGAGGTCTTTTTTCTTTAACTACAGAGTTCTGGTTTCCAATGCTTCTGCCTGATCCTTGTCTGAAGGTCTCTACCTGTCCTTTGGCTTTGATGGATAATGGGTGGGGGTAGACTACATCACCCCAGGGCCCACTGCTCTCCAGTGACAACAGAATCAGAAGCAAATGAATTCTTGCTCTAGAGGAAAGGTTTCAAGTTTTGAGTCAGGGCTCCAATATGGACTGTTACCAGCTGTGAATGCACACTGGCTAATATGAAGAGCGCTGGCAAAAGTCACCGAGTAAATCCAAGTGATCCACCAGTGAGCAGCTGGCACCAGAACAGGAAAGCTGGCAGAGCAGAGGAAGCAGAGGTCCTGCAGTGACCTAACCTCCCTGCTGCCAAAAGTGAGCGAGTCACAGTCTCTCTGGCACCCAGTGCTCCATGTCCCAAAGTCAAGGAGAAGACTAAAGGATCAGAAAGATTTTCATCCCTTTGGACCCGAAATTGGATCCAAGGAGTTACGAGGCGAGTCGCTGCTCATAAACACTTCCGAAATAAATTTACTTCTCTCAGGCTGCAGCGATGTGTTTCCAGTTAGAGGCTGGGGCTGGGGCGTAGCTTAGTGGTTAGAGCTTGTACCTTGTCTTCGGTCATCCTAAACCCTGAAAGTGCCTGATCTCATATGATCTTGGAAGCTAAGCAGGGTTGGTCCTGGTTCGATTGGAGGGTACCTAACATGTATAAAACTCTAGATTTATTACACCCGGCATGGGGAAGGAGAGAAGGAGGAAGTGAGTGGCAGAGTGATGGATTGATTCTGAAATGTATTTCTGAGACTCCTGGTATATTGCCTCCCTTGATCTCCATCTCCATCTCCATTGTCATGGGAACAGAGGTGGAGGCTCCTGGGTTATCTCTGTCCTTATCCTTATGCACGATAAGGTGCATGGTCCTGAACTCTCACACTGGTAATGATGGGGCAGGTAGCAGGAAAGGAGATAATGACAAAGAGGAGGGTGTTCTGAGCACTCCCTCTCCATGTCAACCTCAACATTTCCAATGGGAAGAGCATCTCAACCTTTCCAATGGGAAGAGCACCAATAATGGGCTGGCGTTGCAGTCATTTGACATCCACTGGTCATTACTACATCTGAACGCTTTTAAAGATGTAATTACCCAATGGAAGAACCAAGTCTTGAGAAGAAGAAAGCTGACATTCTTTAGTAACAGCTATTCAGCAGGTTGGGGGCTGTTCATGATGGATGGTGATTAATTCTTTCAGGATGTATATTATTATCCCTGTCTGACAGTGTAAGGGTTCAAAGTTCTCAAAGAATGATACCCGGGACTCAAATAGTATACCACAGCAAAGAGTGTTTATTATGAGAACCTGCACGCAGGGGTCTACCATACATTGGGATGGAAGACAGAGGTGTGGACTTAGCAGGGTCAATTTAAAGCCTTTTAGGGCAGGAGTAGGTACCTTTTCCCTTTCTTTCCTTGATTGGTTGGCTCTATCTACATGAGTATGGGTGATTGGTTTAAGCTTTGGGGATTTGAGAGACTTTTGTTGATTTAGCTATACTTGGTTCAAGCTTCTTGGGATAGCTTCTACAGCTCCTGACTGACTGCCCGTTTAGGGTATTTTTCCTGAAATGGACTTGTTTTGGACTTTTCCAGTTCTGAGAAACAGCAACTTAGGCCTCATCTCCCAAACTGCCAATTAGTAGCCTGTCATGGAGTCAGCCTGGCTCTGGATAACTCTGTCCTCTCAAAAGATAAGAAAATTGAGGCTCAGAAAGACTGAGTAGCTCAAAGTCATAGAATTGGTTGGTGGAAGAATTAGGATTCAGATCTAGGTTTATCTATTGGTCTGCCCCACCATGGCAGGTTGACCTTTGTGGTGTTCTGAATGGCAAATACTCCATATTCTTGAGCATCTGAATACTGAGTCCTAGCCTGTGATAGTTTGGGTAGGCTTAGGAGGTGTGAACTTACTGAAGGAAATATATCGCTGGGGGTGGGCTTTAATGTTTTAAAAGCCATGTGCTATTTCCAGTGTACTTTCTCTGCTTTCTGTTGTGGTTTGAGATGTGAGATTTTAGCTGATGCTCCAACTACTTGATGCCTTCTGCCTGCTACCCTCACTCTGCTGTCACTTGCTCTCTGGAATCATAAGCCAAATAAACCCTTTATTCTATTAGTTGCTTTGGTCATGGTGTCATATCACAGAAACAGAAAAGTAGTTAATATAGAGATTTGTACCAGGAAGTAGGTGTTTTCTACAATAGACTTGGCCATGGATTTTTGTTTGCGTGTTTGTTTTGTTGAGAGACTCAGAAGGCTTTGGAACTTTGAACTAGAAAAGCAGTTGAGCACTGTAAGCCAGTGGTTCTCATCCTTCCTATTGTTGTCCCTTCAATATAATTTCTCATGTTATGGTCACCCCCAGCCATAAAATTATTTTTGTTGCTGCTTCATAACTGTAATTTTGCTGTTATGAATCATAATATAAATATCTGCATTTGCAGATGGTTTTAGTTGACCTCAGCGAAAGGGTTGTTTAACCCCCAACAGTTGAAAACCACTGCTGTTAGCAGAACCTTATGGAGCAGAACCTTATGGAGCCATCCTAGTAGGAGGTTGGAAGACTGTATATGTGGACTGTGGAGCCTCAGACCAAGAGGTTTTAGAGTGGAAGAACATTAGCACTGGGGCTAGAGACCATTATTGTGATATTTTGGCTAAGAATATGGTTGATTTTTGTCCTTATCCTAAGAACTTGCCTGTGGCTAAATATAAAAGTAATGGGCTAACTTCTTTGGTGGAGGAGATTTCAAGACAGCCTAATATTGACTCTGTCATATGGTTATTATGAATCACTCTTATGCTGGTCTACAGTGGAATGGAGCAAGTGGGCCAGAAATACGCATGCAGTCTGGCGAGGAAACAGACGTGGGGAAGGGTCTGCCACGACTTGAGCTAGAAGAGAGGCTGTAAGTGTTAAGGAGGTTGGTTCCACGAGGGACCAGATCTGCTTTCAATAGAGGGAAGGGTATAGAGGCAGCATTGATGCTAAGGTCCTGTTCCCCAATTGGTTCTTGATTTGCCAATAAAGAAGCCATAGGCCAATTGCTGGATGGAAGGAATAGGCGGGACTTCCAGATCCCTGGAGATAAAGAGACAAATGCAAGGGAGGAGAGGAGAGTTCACCAAGCTTCTGATAGAGAAAAGTTGAGCAGCCATGTGGACTGCTTCTACAGGCTGGTGGTCGGGGATGTAACTGAGCAACTAAGTTTAGGGCAAGCATGAGGGAGGTGCATACATAAGAATATCGATAAGGGCAATCTTTTACAGGCGGGAGATAGTAGCGCCCAGCAATTGTGTTAAAGACAAGTTGAAAATGTGTGTGTGTGTGTGTGTGTGTGTGTGTGTGTGTGTGTGTGTGTTTGCGTGTGTTTTATCCGTGGGTTCAAAGGAAGATGGGGGCTGATAGTGCAGCCTATTCCTGGAGCTTAGGCTAGGTAGTGAAAAGCTACACACAACAGAAAAGTGTCCATAGGACAAGATCCTACTCAACTAAGCTTCCAACTGGAAAGGAGCCTAAGGAATTTTCTGCTCCTAGAAAGGAACACCAAACCAAAGTGCAGCAAATCTACTTCAAGGTTGCCCAAAGCTGGTGGCTGAATTTGGCATTGTCACCCACATGGTGCTGGCTTTAGGGCCATGGAGGATCCAAGAGTAAAGGGGTCATGGAATCTTCCTCCTTGGTTTAAGAAGCTGCTGAGGCCAAGTGTGTGAGAGGGAACACCTGCATGGAGGCCCTGAGAAGCTGTTTCATTAAAGCTATGGAAGTGAAGCCAGGTTGCCTTGGAGACCTCATGATGTTAGAGGTGCCAGAGCTGAGGAGTGTCTGCCAAAGAGAGCTGTGGAACCAGCTTAAGAGATTTCAGAGTGTGTTGCAAGCAGCAAGGCTGGAGGGGCAGAGCCTTGATATCAGACGTGGAGCTACTGGATTTAGAGTTTGCTCTGTTGGGTTAGAGTCTTGCTTTGGGTCAGCATTCGCTCACTACTTCCCATTCTTCCCTTTTGGAACAGTAAAGTCTAGTCTGTGCTATTGTGTGCTGGAAGCATGCAATTTGCTTTTTTAACTTTACTTTACAGGGGGTTACAGTTAAGATTGCCTTGGGTCTAGCTGGGCATAGTGGCATACGGCTTTAATCCCAGTACTTGGGAGGCAGAGACAAACATCTCTGATTTTGAGGCCAGCCTGGTCCATGGAGTCAGTTCCAGGACACCTAGGGCTACACAAGAGAAACTCTGGGGGGGGGGGGGGCTAAGGGAGGGGTAAAGCATGATCACCTTGAGTCTTAGAAGAGACTTTGGACTTTTGAATAGTGTTGGGACTGAGGAAGTATGAGGGCTTTAAAAGTTGGACTAAATGCATTTTACATTGTGATATGGCAATGAGACTATGGGGGCCAGGGAGTGAGTGAAATGTGGTGGTTTGAATAAGCCTGGCCTCATAGTCTCCAGCAATTGAATACTTGGTCCATACTTGGTGGAGCTATTTGGGAAGGCTTAGTGGGTGTGGCCTTTCTGGAGGAATCATGTCATTAGGGGCAGGCTTTGAATTTTCAGAAGCCACATGCCATTTCCAGTGCACTCTGTTTCCTGTTGTGGTTTGAGATGTGAGCTCTCAGCTGCTGCTCCAGCTGCTTGCCAGCTGCCACCTCTACTCTGCCATCATGGACTATTATCCCTCTGGAACTATAACCCCAAAATAAATTCTTTATTTTATAAGTTGTCTTGCATGATGTTTTGTGACAGAAAAGCAAACCAAACCAAAACAACAAACAAACAAACAACAAACCAAAAAACCATCCAAACCAAAACCAAATCAAAACGAAACCCCAAACCCAAACCAGATCTTACTAAGGCAAGTTGATTTCTTTCTATGATTGACTAAACAAAGAAGTTTGATCTGCCCCTGGAGTTGACATTTGTTTTCAACAGCCAAGAAAGACACTGGGAAACCTATGAGGGAAACCTGGCGCACTGTTTCCCTGAATTAATTCTCATCCCCTAGTAAGTGGGGATGGGGGACATTCCTAAAGAATCTCAGAAGGGAGGGGACTTTGTTCTCAGTATGGTTTTCCTGAGGCCAGGGGCCTCCTTGCTCGAAAGCCTTGGTTATAGCACTCAAGCAACAGTGCTTGGGTGGTGGGTGCTAACAAAGACCCCCAGGGGGAGCAGCCTTAGGATGCTTAGTGAAGAGGCAGAGCTCTGAGCTCACTGGCACCCATAGTGATCACACTTCGCTGTGGGGAAGAAAAGCATGTGATGTTCCTGAGCTTCTCACTGACCAGAGCATGCGTGGGAACAAACGCCAGTTTTGCTGTGGCTCAGACTGGATCTTGCCCTTCCCTTCTGGGCCCTTCTTATTTCTCAGGTCATAGTTTGTTTACTAACTTAGACTCTGAAGATCAATGCCAGGGCCTTGTACACAATAAGCACAAATCCTCTCATTTGTCTCAGCCCCTGGGTCTTACTGAAATGTCATCTCCTTAGAGGAGATGACCAGCTCTGTAGACTGTCCTTTTTGTCCCTCAGAACTGTTGCAGGATAATTGTTAATGTTGCGACCCCCAAGGTTGTGTTATTTGCTGACTTCCTGCTTTTAGTTGTGGTGTGGCTCAGCTCTTAGCACACACCTCTAATCCTTCTGGCTGGAATACAGACACACCCTTAGTATACACCTTTAACCCCAAACAATGAAGGTAAAGTTAGTTTGTAGAAGGAAGCACCTGTATTTAAAAGTGATGTCTAATTAAGTGGCAGACAAAGTGACGAATCAGGGAAAGATTTGACAGAATAGGATATGCCCAACTCATGAGAAGAGAGAGAAAAGGGAAACTACTTAAGAAAGCAGTGGTGAGAGGTGGGGGGGGGGAGCAGGAAGAGGAGGAAGAGGAGGAGGAGGAGGCAGCAGTTTTACAGGGATAATTATAGAGAGACAGTTTGAAGAGAGTACAAGCTAGACATGGGTGAAAACAGACAAGCCAGAGAATGAGAAGGAGCCAGAAGATTAGAACAGATTGCCAGAGTCAGTATGAGGCCAAGTAGAGTAGAGAGGGAGAGGCAGAGAGAGAGAGGAGAAGGGAGAGGCAGAGAGGGAGAGGAAAAGGAGAGGGAAAGGCAGAGAGGGAGAGGCAGAGAGGGAGGGGGAGGAGGGGAAGGGGAAGGGGGGAAGGAGAGAGAGAGAGAGAGAGAGAGAGAGAGAGAGAGAGAGAGAGAGAGAACAGATTGAGTCAGTGTGGAGAAGAGTTCTGAGCTACAACAGCCAGAGTTCAGAAAGATCTAAAAAGGGTGAGCTTCTTTAGCAGTAGGTCTCAGAGGCTGAAAACATTCTAGGTCTAGATAAGACTGTATGGAGGCTAGAAACTTCCAGGACTTGGCCTAAGTTAGCAGACTGAGGTCTTCAGCCTTGGAGAGTACAATTATCGCTGGAGGATAAAAGATGCCTCCTCAACCCCAGACAACTGACATTGAGGATGGGTATTGACCAGTTCCGAAAATGTGTCACAAGTTGTCTTAGGAAGGGAAAAAGTCACAGTGAGGTTATACAGATGAGCTCCCTTGAGGACTGCGGCACTGGACCTCCTGTGCCAAAACAAACATAAACTGACATTTCTTAGCTTTATACAGATTTGCTCTTTGGGGAAGCAGGCAGGGTGGCCTGGGGGAACTTCTAACAATGACCTCTCCCTTGCTCGAGTGCCTTCCTCACCTCGGTGGGTGATGGATGAATCCCACTGCTTCTTGTTTGTGGCACCATCAGTCACTACTGGAACCAGGAGGGCGGGGTCAGCGGGGTAATCGGGGCTGGGTAGTGTGAAGCACCATTGCCTTGTGCACGCGCACGCACATAGCAGAAGAGGAAACCGCATAGGCGTTGACAGTCCCTAAGCTCAGGCAGCCAATAGAAGCGCAAAGTTGTTCTGCTTACCTGGTCGGAGGGTGTTTTTGGAGGGTGCACATCTCAGCGCATCATTATTTCTGTACAGTAAAGACCCCTTTATTTCCTCCTCCAGAACCTGCCTTTCAAATGCAGAAAAGTTTCATACCAGTCACCAGGGGAACTCACTCCTCTGTTGTCCCCATCCCAAGGTCCCTGAATCCAGCCGGACTTGTTCTTCCTAGTGTACCAGAGTCCTTTGTTCAGAGGGTCTGACACACCAAAGGGATGAAGCTCCCTGTAGGACCGAGAATCTCTCCCAGACTGGGAAACTTCTTATCATGCTTCTCCCCTGGGTGACTTCAAAAGCTCCCTCTGAGACACCTGGCCTCGTGTTTGCCTTTGGCTTCAAAAAAAAAAGCACACTAAGGCTTGATTTACAGGCAGTGTTTCGCTTTAGCCCTATAGAAACCCTGGAGACAAGACTGTCTATCTGTTTGGGCAGCTTTGAAAATCCTGAAAAAAAGCACACAAATCGATACTTTCTGAAAGTGATCTCGCTGCAGGCATAGGGCTCTCCACTCTGGCCAGACCTGTATCCATCGGACTCTGGTTTTACCTGGCCAGATGGCTACTTGTTCAAGAGCGATGTATTTATTTTACCTTGTCTCCACAGTGGACACCTCCATGGAATTACTGTGAGAAAGGCAAATACATATTGTATGTCTGGCACATTCTGAGAACACACTAAATAATGACCGAGGTTTTACTAGCATGATTCTGGGTGCGTGTGAGAGAGGGAGCTATGTCGGTTCAGGCAGCAGCAGGCAGAGGATTCTTCTATCGCTCTCTCCGCCGCCTTTCCTGAGGAGACAGGGTCTCTCAACTGAATCTAGTTCACTGATCTATAGTTCCAGGGATCTACCTGACTTTATGTACACCCAGAGTCTTATGTGGGTTCTGCGTGTGCTCAGCCCTCATGCTTGCTCACAGGCACTTTCCCCATGCAGCTACCTAATACTTGGTAAGAACTAATGTTAAAAGATTATCAGAGGGCAGACTGGGAGGGGGATAACACTGGGCTATAAAAAAAAAAAAGAATTATTATTAATAATAATAATAAATAATAAAAAAGATTAGCAGTAAGGCCAGTGACTTTGTTCAGCATGGCTGTATACATTATCTAAAAATGGTTAATTATCTAAAACTATCAATTAGCTAGCTCAGAATGCTACACAAAGGTTTAGTGGCAAAGCTACACAGCGCTGTGGAGCCTTGCCTTTCCTCTACCTTGCCTGGCAAGGCTGGTGGTGAAACTCACGCTCCCTGAGATGCAGGTGATACAAGTCTCATCTTGATCTCTCTCCATCAGCCTTCCAGTACAATGCACAGAAAGTGATCTCCTCCTTAGATCTGAGTCAAACCCCTCTTGTCCAGACAGATCCCCTCCCCACTTCTGCTCTCCCACGCCCATGCTTCCTTTCCAAAATTGTTACAAGTAAATATCACTTATATTGATTTTTAAAAAATTTTCCCTCTGGGGAACTCACTGCCACCCCCTGAAAGTCTGGGAGGCCTGCCTGTGATTATATTTTTCCTAAGCCCAAGTCCAATTTTTGTTTGTTATGGAAACATTTAGTCATTTTAAAAAACAACCTCAAGTCTTGGAGACTGACACTATCGTGGGCCACTTATGCACACCAAGAACAGACATAGAGCAAAGCTGGAGAGCAGCGATCTCTGCTGAGAACAGTCATGGTGGGTGGGAGTGAGCAACAGAGGGAGGGAGGGAGGGAGGGAGGG
>NC_034601.1:25197950-25226567 GCF_900095145.1 Mus pahari | reverse complement strand
GAGGAGGGAGGGAGGGAGGGAAGAGAGATAGAGGAGGGAGGGAGGGAGGGAAGAGAGGGGAAGAAGGGAAGGAAGAGAGGAGAGAGGGGAAAGAGAGGGAGGGAGGAAGGGAGCAATGGAGGAGGGAGGGAGAGAGGGATGGAGGAGAGATGGAAGAGGGAAGGAAAGGAGAGAGAGGGAGGCAAGGAGGGAGAGGAAGGGAGGGAGAGAGAGAGAGGGAGGGAGGGAGGAAGAAAGGGAGGGAGGGAGAGAAGGAAGAAGATCCTGAGCTGGGGACTTTTTTTTTTTAAAGAGAAGACAGTGACCTCTGTAGTTCTCAAGCTTTTATATCTAGAGAACCATGCAGCACCAAACAAGGAATGGGTATCTCCCTGTCTGTATGAAAGCCTTGCTGAGACCTTAGGATCTATTTGTTTCTCCTACCCAGCTTTAGGCTGGTTATGCTTTCTTTTTACATTCCTGTGTTTTGTGTATTGGGGGACAGGTGTGGTCATGTGACACACACATTTTAAACATAGGATTTCAACTTCCCTGGCAGGTTAAAAGCGGCCAGGCCCAGGGGTGTGTCATTTCTGTGGTCCCACCTATGCAGGAACCTGAGATCGGAAGATTGTTGGAGTCTGGGAGTTCAAGACCGGTCTGGGCCAGGTAGCCAGGCCCCTGTCTTTTAAAAAGAACAGTTGTCTGATATGCTGCTTCCCTCAAGTCTGCATGGCATGGAGTCATTCTGTTGATCTGAATGGGCCACTAGGCTTTTCGGTTTTGTTTCTGTTTTTTGTGTTTGTTTGTTTGTCTGGGGGTTTGGTTTCGGGGGTTTTGGGTGGTTTTACCCCACACACACTTTGAAGAAACAGGTAACACCGTGGACCACGTGGGCCCAAGTGATGCTGACCTGCGGGTCAGAACCAAAAGGGTTTACATATCAGATGTCCTTCATATCAGACATTTACATTACGGTTCACAAATATAGTAGAATCACAGTTATAAGGTAGCGGTGAAAATAATTTTACGGTTTGGGGGTCACCCAGCCTGAGGAAGTGCACTAAAGGGTCGCAGTGTTAGGAAGGCTGAGAACCACCGACCTAGAGCAACGAGCTGGAGATCCATCTGGGTCGGCCCCTCGTGACCTTTGTATCCAGTCACCGGAAGAAGACTCTGCGCATCTCTCCCCACTCCCCTGCCTCCTTCTGTCCTCGAAGCCCACGGAACTAACTGTTCATGGCTCCCTTGCTTACCGAGTTGCATGCACCCAAAGCACCAGCCCTCACCTGGGAGCACCCTGCCCTTTCATGCCAGGGCTCCACAATGGCTGCAGAAGGGCCAGCGTGTCCCAGGTAGCTGTCACATCCTTCTGACAGACAGCTTCCAGAACCCTATGGAAACAAGGAATAGGATCAGTCAGTGACATTTCAATTCTAGTTCTTATACTTAATCAGAATCCCACCCGTACATAACTCGGAGGTTGAAGAGGTCTACAGCATCCTCCTGTATTAGGAATTAATTCTTACATGTCCTCCATAACTGGCTTTTTAAATCTCTCCTCTCCCAGAAGTTGCTGTCATAGTTACTCCATAAATGCTTGCCACAGTCATGAATAAACCAAGAAAGGGACACAAGAAAACAGCAGAAGTCACCTTGCCAGACACCTAAAAGGCAAAAGACAGACTTGCATAAATCATAGTGAAATTCGAGAGAACACACTTCCACCGGCGGGAAGAGAGGCCCCACATAACCACGTTTCCTTTCCGGGACTTGGTTTGACTCTGCAAAAAAAAAAAAAGATGGGAATGCTCTCACCTACTAAGGAAAATCGTCATATGGAATGGAATGAGAGCTCAGCTGAGCTCAGCACTTTCACGTGTCATCATCTTCAAATGGCATTTAGACTAAATCATGTGTGCCAAATCCCCGGCGCTGGGTTGGTCTTTTGCAGAACTTATTAACAGGAAGGATTTTGCTCTAGGTCCTAGGCTGGCAGGGAACTCTGCATCACTCCATGCAGCAGTATGAGTTATGTTCAAAACAATTATAGAAACCCAACATTGGAGGCTTGGGGCGGGGCTCAGAGTCAGAGCTCTTGCTTAACACGCAAAGGCTCTAGGTTCAATTTCCCCATACTCAAAGAAAAGAAGTTTAACTTCGGATTTCATGCAATAGTGTAGAGGTCACCAGGAGTTCTAATCTTGACTCCCACAGTGCCTTTGCTGTGTGTTCTTAGGCAAGTCTTTTTTCCCCTCAGCCTGAGCAGTTTCTTTAGTGAGATGTCTCTGGCTCCTTACCCTCCGTTACTCCACACAATATTGTCTTGTGAAATACCCTTCCAGAACAACCCCTCCCCACCTGCTGCTGTGAACTAGCCTGTCCTGGCACCAGCTTCCTTGGAGCCTGGGGTTCAGGCTGCTGGCCTCTGGGGGCAGAGTGGGCGACTAGCCCTCAGTACAGTCTTCTGCAGTGGAATGCAAAACGGATCTGGCCTTGGTTCCAGCTAACACCAGGGAAATGGCTGGAACCTGCCATCTTGTCAGCGTCGGGCCTGGGTGATTAATGACTCTTTAATCCCATAGCGCAATACCTGACAAAATATGCTTGGGCCAAAAAGGCAGAACAAACCTAATTAGCCTGGTCAACCCACTCCGAAGGTGTGGGATTGCTAAGGATCCCCAGGGCTTGGAGAACAAACCTTTCCCTCCCCGTCCCTTTCAGGTCTGTGAAAGAATCAAGTGGCCACAATGGGAAGGGGACTCCATTAAAAGGCGGGGGGCTGGCCAATGAATAAACATGCAGGTTACCGTGTTGATATTACACTGAATGCACTTCTGAAGTGGGGTGCTTGGGCCTCGGAGGCCAGCGCCCCGGGTATTGTGCTGGGGGAGGGACTGGCCATTTGAAGTCAAGGTGAGAACATACTGGGGGCAGATGGAACCTGCTTTGTTTGTGAAAGAGTTTTTCTGCTATTTATGCTAATGAATGGGAAATACTTCTGCAGCATTTCAGATGGTTCTGTAATGAGGCCCGGCAGAATGTGCCAACATTGTTGGCCCTAGACAATCTTCAACTCCCTCTCGGCACATTAGCAGCCCCTTTCTTTACAGGAAGGCCCTGAGAGGGTAAAAGAGGACAATGGGGGAAGAGTGAAAACACCACAAAGACGGGCTTTTGTCTCCCGGTCCTTTGAACCCTCTCAAAGGCCTGGTTTCAAGGGGTATGTTGGGCCTGCCTTTCAACGTCGCTGAACCCGGAATCCCCTGTTGTTTAGCAACATAGAAAGCTGACCTTAATTGACTCCACTTCTGAGCAGGCTTTGTAAATCACTCTGCCCAGACTGAAATTTCCTGATGGTGTCTGTGGCCGAGAGAGACAGTGTCTGTCCTCAGGACACCAATTCGATCGTGTGTGCACACACCATGGCTTACAGCTGACCACTCTGGATAGACAGTTATTCACTTTTATTCACACAAGGACTCCACCTTCCCAATGAGGAATCCTGACTCCATTTTATAGGTAGGAAAGTCGAGGCTCCCAGAGGCTCGAGAGATCTGCTGGGAGCCCTAGATCAAGAAGGGTGAGGATCTGGGACTTGTCCCTTCTGGCAGCACCACAGATGGTCTGGGCTCTAAAGTGTGTGCATGTGTCAAACGCGATCCCTTCCACGATACGTTTCTTTAACTGATTATTTTGCAGAGAAAGAAGAACAGCACGAGGTTATGGTTGCGCTCTGGGTTTCCCCTTTCGATTCTCGTCGTCTTAGCGTTTCCTTGATAATAAGGCTTCCCTTCCTCTGTGCCCCGGCTGTACAGTGCTGATTTCCACCCATCCTTCCCCTTCGCACCCAGTGTCATTTAGCAACTAGGTCTCCAACAGAGAAGGTAGGGAGGCTCCACCTTCTGTGTGGGAATGATGCTTCTCATTGGTCCTTGTGGGATCCAGGGTGTGGTAAGGAAGGGATCCACCTTGAGCTTACCTGAGATACCATGTCTACACCCTTAAAGTCCTTAGATCTGTGTCAGAGTTAAATGACATGTGACCACAAGGTCCTTCTGATAGGCCCCATGCTCAGAAGAGGGCATGTTTATATCAGTGCTCTGATAGCACAACCTTGCTATTCTTGTGGATTTTGTCTCTATTTTATGAATGGAGTCCATCAAGACCGTGGGGCAGGCAATACCAGAACAACTGCCGTTACTCGCTTCCTCATCCCGGTAGAGCGTCCTTCGTGTTCAGGGACTGCAGGTTCCCAGGGGTCAGAGATACACAAGTGCTTTATGGCCTCATTTAAGTAGATGGGGCACTGGTGGTCTCAAGAGGCCGTGCCTTCCATTCAAGCTAGACTGGAGATTCCGGACTACACGATGGTAGTATCTCAAGAAACACCAGTGACCCAAAGACCCCATGATATCCTTTCTTATTCACAGGCTGACTATTGATATCAAGAACCTTCCAGAGGAGGAGGCCGCCTAGGTGAGCCCCATTCTGAAGAGGCTGGAGCATGTGACCAAGAGTCACGGCTGGCTCAACGCTCGCAGCGCTTCTGTTCTGGCGAGAGCAAATGAAAGCTATGCGTGAGTGGGCTGCAAAGAGAAAATTCTAGTTGGGAGGTAAATGCTCTCATATCTGCAGTAAAATTGGCAAGCTGACATGACACATTGAGACTGCAGCAAAGAGAAAAAAGAAAAAAGAAAGAAAAGAAAACACATTTTTTTTTTTTTAGTGCAATTTTCCCTCTGTCTTAGTTGCTCTTCTGTTGTGGTAAAATACTCTGACCGAAGCAACTTAAGGGAGAAAGGCCTTACTTCTGGTTCCCAGTACAGGTTACAGCTCACTATGGAGGGGGAAATCAAGGCATTGGGAACTTGAAACTGCTGCTTCATAGTGACTGCAGCCAGAAGAGAGCCACAGTCATAAGAGAGTCACAAATGTATGTGTGCCAGTGCCCACTTACACAGCTCGGGTCCCCAAGTCCAAGAGATGGTGCCCCCCCCCAACATGTGTGGGTGTGGCAAATGTGAAGATCAATCTTGTGAAGGAAAAAGTGGGATGGAGAAGGAGGTACCACAGGCTCCTGTGTCTCCTCAGAGTCCTGATCTCAGAGTACACCGCATTCGATTTATGATGGCTCCCGGAACACCGGTGGGACATCGAAAAGGAACCAAAGCCAGAGTTGCCTGCTTCCTCCATCTTCACGAAAGTCCTAATCAGTGACGATGCTCCACCCCCACCCCACTCCACCCCGCCCACTCCTTCTGAGCTACCGCATCAGGCAGGGCTTTCATTGGGGGCATGGAGATGGTGTGACGAGATATGATTGGACGAGCATCTAGGGAATTGGCTTGAACACTGTTATTGCGCGCTGCCCAATAAACTCAGATCTACACCCTGATGTTGGTCTCTGGAGTCTGATTCCGGGATTTGTCATGTGACTCCTCCCGCCAACCCCAACCCCATCCTTGGTCCTGTTCCCACAGGTTGGTGCTCACACAATCAGTTAACATAATTAAGACAATCCTTTCAAACATTTTCCCCTGCACTCCCACCACCCAGAAAGGGTTTCTCTGTGTAATAGCCCAGGCTGTCCTGGACTCAGTAGACCAGGTTGACCCTGAATTCACAGAGGCCTACCTGTCTCTGTCTCCTGAGTGCTGATATTAAAGATGTGTGCTGCCAGGTGATGGTGGTGGTGGCGGCGGCGGCGCACGCCTTTCTTTAATCCCAGCACATGGGAGGCAGAGGCAGGTGCATTTCTGAGTTCGAGGCCAGCCTAGTCTACAGAGTGAGTTCCAGGACTGCCAGGGCTATATAGAGAAACCCTGTCTCGAAAAACAAAAACAAAAAACAAACAAACAAACAAAAAAGATGTGTGCCACCGCCAATTAGTATCTCTCACACGTTCTTAGAGGTCCTTGTCTCAGGAGCATCTAGATTGTGTCCAGTTGACAATTAAAATTAAATGTCATAAATTCTGGGCTCCTTTTTCTCCCTGACCCTGAACTATGGTTTTTTCCTGCCTTGTCCCTCTTACAATGTGCTTACATACTTAATAGTCAACTTTACTTCTGGAAGAAGACATATAAAAATAAATATGACATGGTTTTAAAATCTCCTATAAGTCATAAATTTCAGGGCTGGAGAAATTGGCTAAGAATGCTTGATGCATAACCGTGAGGACCTGAGTTCAGGTCACACACACGCACATGCGCACACATACGGACATGAACACACACGTACAACACACCATATTCATAAATCACACAATTAACTCAAAAATAAGTGTGTTACTTGGGCTATGGCGTCGTCTGTATTCTGCTTAGGGTCTGTACTGGCCACCACACAGCCCTGAATTGCTATGTGGTCTAAGGGTAGCATTGGGGCGGTCAGGATAGACTTGGCAACCCAGCCATAGGCAAGACACTGGTCCACAGGCCTCTGTTTTCTCGACTGACGATGACTTGGTGATTAAATCCCTTAAAAGGATAGATATGAAAGTATTCTGAAAAATTAAAGCCTTGCACGTGTTTAAAGTGCAATATAATTCTTATCACTACTAAAATTCTACAGAGCAGAAGACATGAACATTGCTATCTCTGTTCCCTCTGCTTTGTGAATTAAAGTTGAAAGCACTCTTGCCAGATTTGCATACATTGAATTCATCATCTTTCTCTTTGATAATGTTTGGAAGGTAGAATAGAAATGCAGGACACTTACAGCCCTCCTCCCCTGTTGTAATAGAGCAGATATAAGTGTTGGTGAAGGCTGGAGTAGTTTGCTAAAAAGGAAGGTTTTACACTATAGAGAAAGAGAGAGAGAGAGAGAGAGGAGAGAGAGAGAGAGAGAGGAGAGAGAGAGAGAGAGGAGAGAGAGAGAAATCTGAAGTAGTTGTTTATAGTCTTCTGATTATACAGTTGTCAAGTTCGTGTATAGAAAACGGTCAGGGAAATAAACCAAAAGCCTAACAGAAGAAGAAACAATGTGCTCCAAGATGCATGAACCATCACTCAGGGTCCAAGCACGACGTGCTGCTCCTACAGCCAGACAACTGAGGTGCTTCTGGATTAAAATATGTGTAGCAGTTCACAGCAAATCTGAGTGACCCACTGAGTATGTCAGACTGTTATAATCCCATCCCTTGGCACTCTCACTGTTCTGAGGTCTCTAGTGTATAAAATGAGCTTCATTTGTTTTTGCATGTATCTATCTATCTATCTATCTATCTATCTATCTATCTATCTATCCATCATCTATCCATCACCTACCTCTCCACCTCTCCCTATATATGTATTATGTATGTATTATGTATGTATTGTATGTATATATGTATGTATCTATCGATCATCTATCCATCACCTATCTCTCTACCTCTCCCTATGTATGTATGTATGTATGTATGTATGTATGTATGTATATATGTATATATGTATCTATCTATCTATCTATCTATCTATCTATCTATCTATCTATCTATCTATCTATCTATGTGGAGCCAATGGTTGAACTCAAGCCGTCAGGCTTAGTGACAAGAAGTACCTTTACTCTGAGCCATCTCAATAGTCTGAAAACAAACGAACAAGCAACAAACCCTTCATAATACACAGCAGCCAACACAGAGTTCTAATTGTGAATTGGGAATGTATCTTCTCTTAGTTCAGGCCTTTTAAGGACCTCACCGCACCAGCCTCCCCTGTTTTGATCTGTGTCACCTTCAAAGTTTCAGTGCTAATGTCTTCCTCAGGGCCACCTATGAGCTGACAGAGCATTCTTATGGCACAGGAGGTCTGAGCTGACAAATGCCTGTACCAAGGCCACGTCCAGGCTGCCCTCTACCCCAGCTCTCTCCTCTAAATGAACTCATTCTCCCAGACTGGGAGCTCTCTCCCCATTGTGCTAGCCCAGCAGGCGACCCTTCAGGGTTTGAGGAAGACAGTTTCAGACAAACTTGTCACTGCTTTCAGGCTTCTGTTCTGACCACACTATGTCTGAAACACAGATGAGCATACTGATATCTCTCCACAGTGCCCTAACTTATTGAATAAACATGGATTCATGCACCACATCAAGCTCCTTGGTTGTAATTCATGGAGCAGTCCTGATTTTGCTTCATAGGGTAGCTGCTGGGAACCAAAGCTTCTTTTATCCCAGTTTAAAAATGTATATATATATATATATATATATATATATATATATATATATATATATAGTACTCATCTAAAGTACACTGTAGCTATCTTCAGATACACCGGAAGAGAGCATTGGATCCCATTACAGATGGTTGTGAGCCATTATGCGGCTTACAGGAATTGAACTCAGTGCTCTTAGACTCTGAGCTATCTCTCCAGTCCCTTTTTATCCAAGTCTTAACTATGAATCATAACCATTAGCTCTCGAATCACTCCTCACACAGTGGCATATAGATTTGGGAGTGACTAAGAAAAAGATAGAGACTGCGGGGTTCAAAGAGGCTGATAGCAAAGACCAAGCGGGCAGAGAGCGGATAGATGCAGAGAGAACCACCACGGGTGATCAGGTGCCAGGCCAAGGAACACGGCAAGCCGCTGTTGGGGGTGTGCACAGAACCTGTAAGAGGTGGTGCCACGCAGTCTGATCTGGACCAAGGCAGTTCAGTTGGGTGTGTCACACAGCGGCAGTGGGGGGAGGGGTGATTTGGTAGGGTTATTCTGTGAGGAATTGCGTTACTCATTAGTCTGGCGTAGTGATTGCCAACCTTCTTAATGCCATGGCTCTTTGATACAGTTCCTCATGTTGTGGTGACCCCAAACTTCATAACTGTAATTTTGCTACTTTATGAATCATAATGTAAATATCTGATATGCAGGCTGGTCTTAAGAGACCCCTGTGTGAAAGGGTCGTTCAACCCCTCTCCCTGCCCCCAAGGAGTTGTGACCCACTGGTTGAGAACTGATGGTCTAGCATCGTCACTAAGCTCATGACCTTGCATTCTGGGTGTGGTTTGACTTGCCTGTGTGTCCATGATTTTCTGTATAAACAAGTTATTTCTAAGCCTGGGTCTCATAGTTTATGCCGGATGGTTGTGGTTTGTGATGGACATCTCATGCAAAAGAGGGGGCAGATTTCACTCAAACAAAGTCAGGAGCTATATCATAAAATGCAGTCACTCTGGGCAAGGCACAGCCTGAAGTGTGTTGTTTTCTGAAACATGGAGTAAGACAGAGGAGGGTATAGCTGGACCACCACAATTCACAAGCACTTAAGGGACAGGGACTCATGAGACGTGCGTCTCTCTCCACAGCCTCAGCATTTTACACCAACAGATGCACAGTGGGTGCTCTGTAAGTGGGAATTCAGACATTTTGAGTTATCTGGATTGGTGCTCAGACCATTCTGCTGGGATAGACACTTTGCTCACGAGAACCCCAGGCCACCTAAGATCAGCCCCAGAATAGTAGAGATGCGACTTCTAAGCAAAGTGGAGACCACAGCTGCAAACTGCCAAGTCCCAGAAACTCCACCCTCTCCTGACCACACTTTGCAGTAGATACCCTTGTGTTTCATTACTTTGCTTAGTGTTTTAAATGACATTTATTAAGTGACCCCCAAAATGAAACAACAACAACAGCACCAACAACAACAACACCACCACCAAACCTCTAACACTCCACAGCGGTTACATTCATAATAGCCTCAAATATGGAAGGGCCCATGTACCTACCCATCAGCAGAAGGGATGAAGAGGTTCCCTTAAAGCCTTCCTAGGGAATGATGCTCAGCAAGAACAGGGAGAGAACTTTATGGGTGAATCTCAAAAACAAAGTGAGTCAGACCCAGGGGAAGACACTGTGTGGTGTAGTTAAATGCAGGTTCCCAAACAGATGAATTCATCTGAAGTTGTAGAAATCAGAACAGCAATTGCTGGATCTGGGCTGGGTAGATTGCCTGGAATGAGAAACAAGACTGACTTTCTTTCTTTCTTTCTTTCTTTCTTTCTTTCTTTCTTTCTTTCTTTCTTTCTTTTTTTTTAAGGGGATGTACGTTTTGTTCTCTGTCTTGACTGGTTGGTGCATTGAGACATTTATTTGCCAAACTGTAAGTATGTGTGTTTTGTCTCTATGGTCCTCAACATTAGAACTAAAAAGCTACACTGGCCTGGGCTCATTTGTATTTTCCAGGCTGGATATCATCAGACCTAGAGCACCAGAAATGGAGGTCACACGCTCCTTAGCAGGGGCGGCGGGAGTGAGAATATGCACACACGACCCATTTTTTTTCCACCCAGGCACTTTAATGGGTCTTGTTACACACTTGCCTCTCCCAAGATCCTCCTAGGGTATGGAGAAAACGCTCATCTTTCTTGCCTTGGCACTTCAGCTCCCGTCTTCTTGGCTCTTGTTTTTTTTCTAGAATCCCCAAGTGCTCCAGCCATACCGAATCTTCTCCATTCCCTCGCTGGGATAAGTTCCAGCTGCACACCCAGCGTTACTTAAAGGATTCTCTGAACCCTGCCGCTGGAGAGTTTTACTGGCCTCCAGAATGACTTTAGCAGGAGGAGGAGGGCAGGAGCCATTGTCTGAACCACCACCAGGTTAAACTTTTTTTCTTAACAGAGGAAAAGAGGACCGGAAATGTGGTAGAATCCCACGCGGGCCCCTGCCGATGATTGACAGATATTTAAGCAGACCCGGCCTTTGTGCCGTGCCATCGGCTGATACATTACTAGATATAATTTGTAGGCACCCGAGGAGAGGTTAAAGGGGAGAGCAGATTCCTTTGAGCACACTTGGTGCTCCTGTCATCTGTCCCCAGGCTTAATCAAGTTATCATATCAACACGGTGTCTCTTAGACCTCGGCTCTGTGTCTGAATGAGGAAAAAATTTGCAAACAAATTTCTAGCAGCGGGGAGTTGGAGCTGCCCTGTGAGGCTGGATAAAAAGCACCTGTAACCTAGCAAGGTCTCTGCCCAGCTCCCGCTGGGGAGTTCAGTTCAAGGGGTCCTCTTACCTGATTAGGCTGCTAGCCGCCACTGACTCTTCCTCTCGACAGCAGATATCACTGTTTTGTGTAATTATGGAGAAGTGGAGTAGGCTAGGCACTTTGGCGTGTGTGTGCTCGCCTGTCTGTAAAGAACCAAACATGCATGCATGCATGTAAGAAGAATGCTGCATGTTGGATAATAATGCAGCATTGATTTCTTTATATTGCCTTCCTCTGTTTGCAGGATGAAGTGACATCCAGACACTTAAAAAAAAAAAAAATCAAGAAAAAAGATGCCTGCATGGAGTGCTGTGTACTAGTATTTTTTAAAAAGGAGTTTGCTTTTTATTTTATTTTATTTTTATTTTATTCTATTATTTTTCAAGGCAGGCCTTCTCCGTGTAGCCTTAGCTGTCCCGGGACTCCATCTGTAGATCAAACTGGCCTCAGACTCAAAGCTCAGAGATCTTCTTGCTCTGCCTCCAGAGTGCTGGGATTAAAGGCTTGCGCCACCATTGCTGCTGGGTTCGAGTTTGCAAATTAAAAAGTAAAAAATAGGGCTGGAGAGATGGCTCAGTGGTTAAGAGCACTGACTGCTCTTCCAGAGGTCCTGCAGTTCAAATCCCAGCAACCACATGGTGGCTCACAACCACCCGTAATGAAATCTGACGCCCTCTTCTGGGGTGTCTGAAGCCAGCTACAGTGTACTTACATATAATAAATAAATAAATCTTTAAAAAAGAAAAAAATATTTTGAATTCTGTGTGTGCCTGACACTGTGGAGCTAGAGAGCCAGGAGGTGATGTGTTTGCAGCAATAGGAATTACGTATGTTATTACATATTCCTTTCTTCCATGACCTTACAGTGTTGCATGTTATTTAATAATGGGAGTACAAGTTTTGATTGTCTCTACAAAAATCTCCCTGGACTGGATATTTGCATATTCCTCACTTGAGCTTACTATGGTGCTACATGTTTTAAGCATGTGGACATCTCCAGATTGCCTTTAAGACATCCTAGAAAAGAAAAGAAAGAAAAAGAAAAGAAGAGAAAAGATAGAGGGAGAAAGAGAATTTACAAGGTAACCCTTGCATTCCTTTCGTGATGGTGGAAGGTGATTGTGTCTGTGCCCTGGGCATTTTCAGATCAGCCTGCCTCTGCTGCATGAGAGGGAGCTGATCGGGCTGAGTGACACCTGGGCTTGGGGACAGACTGTGCGGGGCGGGGCGAGTAAGAAACGGAGGGTCCTCCCTTTATCCATTCACTCTGCTGCCAAGCTGAGACACACCCTCCTGAACCCAAGGTGTCCTTTTAATTCCTCGGGTTAGCAGGCGGGCGGGAAAGCCTTGAGCCGGCGGTCTCCGGGCTCGTTAGCGTCTTTATTGAGGACTCGCATGGCAGTTCCCACGGGGCTGGGAAGTCAGCGTTGAGGGGCGGCCGGCAGCCCGGGGCAGGAGACGGCTGGCTTTTATTTCGCGCCATAAAGGCCAACACAATGTCTGCTGGAATTTCAAGTTAAAGAGAGCTCTCGGCACAAAGGGGAGCTCAGGCTGTAATGGGGGAAATAAATTTGATTTTCTGAATTCCTTGGCAGCTGGTGACAAAGGGCCAGGTACAGCTCCCGGTGGGGGTGATCCTTGCAGAAGAACGCCTCGCTGCGGGACGTGCAGCCCGGGAGGCACAAGGGCTGGGCGAGCGCAGCCCACAGCCAAGGCCAGGGACAGGATCCCGGACTTAAGGGGCCTTCTACTGACACCCCCCCCCCCCAAGCCACAGAGACTTTTAAAACTAATTCGTCAAGAAAAGCAAAGGCAGGGTGGAGCATGTATATATTACTGTTACTCAAAATGTGGGGACAGAAGATCATGAGCTGCAGGTCAACCTCCACTACATAGACTTTGAGGTCTGTCCGAGCTACATAGGGCGCTGTTCCCCATACGTCAAAATATAAATCAACCCTTTGGCCAATTCAGAGGGTTTGCAGGGTCCACAGGGACTCCCCTTATAAGGATTCTTCTTGGTTGTCAACTTGACACATGGAGAAGAGGAAATCTTGCTGAAGAATTACCCAGTCAGATTGGCCTGTGGGGAAATGAAATGTCTTGATTGTTAATTGATGGGGGGGGGGGCTGCAGCCTGCTGTGGGCCTGGGCTGTGTGAGGTAGCTGAAGGGGGGGGGGGCGGAGAGGCTTTCTTCCTTGCTTTCTGCTCTTCTGAAGCAAGAATTCCTAAGCTGACTTCCTTCAAGGACTGGATGTGATTCAGAAGTATAAGCCAGATACCGCCCCGCCCCCGTTAATGCTGGTTCTTTTTTATCACAGCGGCAGAAAAGCACCTCTGACTCCTCGAGGCACAGTAACTGGGGGCTCCCAATGCCTTTAAGTACTATGGTTTTATGAATCTGCCTGACTTTCTATCTGAGGGGTGCTCTTTCTCCTGCAGGCTCAAACTCAACTGGGAGGTACTAGGAAGTGATGGGGTGGCTGCTGGGGTTCTGTTAACTCTTTCAAAGCCACAGCAAGCACTCCTGCTCCTTCCCACCCTGGGCGGATACCGGAATGTCCTTGCCTGCCCAGGTGTCTGCTCCTTCTTACTCCTGAGCGAGCGACCACCTAGCTCTGATCAAATGCTCGCAGACAGGGAAGTGCCCAGCCCCTACCCAGTCTGGAAGGCCCTGGCAAGGAACGCCAAGGACGTCATTGTTCCTGTGCTCTGTCCCTCGGCTCTGCATGTCAGAGTTGAATGTCCAGGGACTTCTGGTCCCATTCCTTTCCTGTCCAAAGTGGGGCTGTCCACAGTGTTGACTTTATTCATAGAACATGCTAGAATGCCAGAGGAGCATACTTGGGAGAAAATGAAATGTGCTAACATCTTTTTTCTGCTCTGTTGAGGCAGGGTGTCTCATGTGCTCAGAATGGTTGTCTCTTTTTAAATCACAAACATTTTTTAGATTTTAAAAAAATTATGTGTATGGGTGGGTGTCTTCTCTGCTAGTTGAGGTCTGACTTTAGTCTTTCCTAGAACTAAGCAATTTTGTTTGGAGCTAGCTTTTGAGGCTTCCGCCCATCACCGTGAAGCCATCAGAGATGTTTAACTGAAGCATGAGCCTAGGCTCTCCCCAGATGTCCTATTGAACAAGATTCCTCCCATGACTCGAAAGTTCCACATCCTAAAATGGTAAGGAAAGACCTGAGAAAGCTGACCTTCAACCCCAGTGCCAAGAGGCTTCTTTCCCTTCAACCAGAAAGAATCATGTAGGAGGGGCTGGAGAGATGGCTTAGTGGTTAAGAGCACCGACTGCTCTTCCAAAGGTCCTGAGTTCAATTCCCAGCAACCACATGGTGGCTCACAACCATCTGTAATGAGATCTGACGCCCTCTTCTGGNGTGTCTGAAGACAGCTACAATGTACTTACATATAATAAATAAACAAATCTTAAAAAAAAAAAAAAAGAATCATGTAGGAGAGGCTGGAAAGATGGCTCAGCAGTTAAGAGCACTGACTGTTCTTCCCAAGGTCCTGAGTTCAAATCTCAGCAACCACATGGTGGCTCACAACAATCTGTTATGAGATCTGACGCCCTCTTCTGGTGCTGTCTGAAGACAGCTACAGTGTACTTATTTATGATAATAAATAAATCTTTAGGNGGGGGGGGGGGAGAATCATGTGGGAGATTCAAAGTGAATTCTCAGGACAAAGGTCGGGTGGGCCATTGCTGTCACTACAGAATGACCCTATAGCCAAAATGAAAAGATTTATGTGGAGTGAAAAACAAAACAAAACCAAGAAGTCTTCATGGAAATTAGCATGAAGGAAATAGGCAGCCATTAGACACATCTGTACTTTCTGCCTGTATCCTGGGTAGAATCCTCTGCAAATGCTAGGATAGGGGAAAAACAGGGAGTCGATTTAGACCTACGTTGGACACTGTCCATAAGTGCAGATAACGCTGTGCGGCAGAGGTGAAAGCTATTCTTAAGACGACACTGTCCAGCATCTTTTGAATAATCTCTGTGTGTGTTCTGTGATATGTTTTGATTATCTCCTTTTTCTGGGGCTGGGATCTCTTCCAAACTTGTCCCCAGTGATCTATATGGAATGCATGGCTTGAATGCATGTGAATGACTTCATTAGACCCTCATGGTTTCATTTGACCCGAAGACTCACAGGTGAGTCTCAAGCGCTCTTTGAGCTTTAGAAACCTCAAGTCTGAGATGAAATACAATCTCTTGAAAGGATGTAAATAGACTTTGAGGTAGTTTAGTTAGAAGGTAATAATTAGAGTACGTCACTGGATTTCCTAATCTGCAGAAATTTGTAATAAAGGCATTCTTGTTACCTTAATTCTTAGTAATAAACATACAGAACTGATTAAAATGAAAAAATATGTGTATGAGTGTTTGCCTGCACATTATCTGCATACTACATGCCTGGTGCCCACAGAGATAGGAAGAGGGTCTCCTGACCAGGAGCCGCTGCCACTGAGATTCTAGATGGCCCCCGTGCCAGCATATTACTGAGGCTTTTTAGTTTGTCTTGGTGCAAATCTATATTAAAAAAAAAAAAGAAACTCAGTGTGTTTATCTTCTATTAAACTCCTGATTATAACATACATTCACACACACATGTACACATACATGCACACACATGTATACACACACACACACACACACACACAGAGTCCCTTGACACATCAATTCATCAGGTACCTCATCCCTTGACCTTTTCTCTCAGAACCAATCAAATAATCATACCAAAGCCTCTTGCTTCAGATCCTTAGGAGACCTCAGAGGAGAGCTCTTTCCTGCTGGAGGCACTTTACTTCAGGTTGATCCCTGATTAAATTTGGTATAATGCAGGAGAGTCTCTCTCCCTCCCACTTATCTTCCCGCTCCCTCTCTCTCTCCCTCTTCCCTCCTTCCCCTCCTATCTCCTCCCCAACTCAGTGTGTGTGTGTGTGTGTGTGTGTGTGTGTGTGTGTGTAGTGTGTGTGTGTAACTATGGTGTTTGGAATCAGTAGCAAGAAACCAGGAAATGAGGTCTAATTAAATATAGATTTAAAGTAGAACAAGTAGCCTGGAGTTACAGAAAGACATTGATCTGCAATTCAGCTTGTAACAGCAGCTACCTGTGTCTGTCTACCTCAGATTTGTGTGGGGACCGTAATGCTGGAAGCACACAGAGCTATCCTCAAGCTTACAGGAAGTCAGGCATCTTACATGACGTCAGGCATCTAAGGTACTCACTGCTCCGTTGTATTAAAGATGTTTTGCTGCGTAACAAATGGCCACACATTTAGTGCCTTGAAACAACACATCAGCACCTCCTGGTAGGCCTTAAATCCAGTTTGGGGCCAGGGTTAGGCTGGGGAAGGGAAGGGCCTAGGGACAGCCACTGATGGGTTGTCAGCTGGAGGCCCCTTGAGGCCTCTGGCCAGGTGGTCTTCCTTGCGTCAAAGCCAGAAGAGAGCAGTTAGCGGAGTCTTCCGTTAAGATGGGTGTCACATGTAGTTAGAGGTGACAGCCTTCCTTGCACACTATATCCTGCTGTTTAGAAGTGATTCACAAAGCCTGCACACACTTGAAGGGAGGAGACCCCACTGGACCCTGGTGATTTCCGTCCAGTCTGTTCACCACAATGTTTTGACTTCTGAGTAAACTAAGAAAGACCCTAAAACGGGAGCTGGCCACTGTCACACTCTCCCTGAGCCGATTTCAGTGGTTCAGCTTCGATAGAGGACTTCTCTTCTGTCTTGTGCTTTTTTCCTCTACAACTCCAAACAGCTCAGTGCTGGCATCAGCCTTTACCACCTGGATCTGTGTGTGTGTGTGGTGGTGGTGGTGGGGGTACATCATAGCACCGACCTCCATGATACAAATTAAAGCTAATGAAGTCTTTGGTTGGGAGACAAGCAGCCTTACCCAACAGCCTTCAACCGCTGCCTGAGACAACCCCAACCGTCCTGGAGCGACAAAGGAAAAGAGCCACGTCTTCCCTGACACCACAAGTGTGCCCAAACTAAAACCAGGGAGTAGCAAACACAACTGCCTACCTGAGGGAGATCAGAAACACTTATGACCTTCAGGGTTGGTTGAGTCCCTACCAGAACCGTCTCTAGTCCTCTTCAGCTGAGGTCTGGAAAAAGAGAAATCAGCCATTCACACACATAGTGACACTGCCTGCCTCTCTCTATTTCCAGCAAACTTAGACATGTAAGAATATATTGACTTAAGTAACCAACCCACTAAGAATGACCTGCAGGCCAATGAGACAAACAGATCCAAGACTCCCTCCCTGGGGGCCATCTCCCATAACAGCCTGTCCCTCTGGGACCCGAGACACACCCAGAACCTGGTTGCAAAGGGTGGAAAGTTTAAAAGTCAAACCATCCGCTGTCCAGAGATCAGCTGTTCACTCGGCTGGCCTCTGAGGAAGAGTTGGCTCAGATCTCGAGTTGTGGGTGTGGCACAGCTTCCTCAGTAGGGGATCCCCAGGTGAGCACCCGTCACTGACAAATGCTGCACTGCATAATAGGAGCTGAGTTTCCTCTCTGTAATGTCAGGAAGATTTCAGCTCCTACCTCAACAAGTGGAAGCAAAACCTGATTTAATAAGAGATGTATGGGGTGTGTGTGTGTGTGTGTGTGTGTGTGTGTGTGTCTTTTTTCTGGGTCCAAGTCTTCAATCCACTCCTCCCTGTCTGTACTGTAGCTTATAAAACATAGCAATTTTTGCTCTCAAATGACTACACTTGGCCAACAATCTCCCAGCAATGTTATGATCACTATTTCCTCTTCCCCTTGGACTCCTGTGACAGAGGTTCTGGCTGTACTTAGCTCCCATCATCTTCAGGGAGTCATGCATCAGAAGCAGGATGTAAGGAGTTCGTGCCTGTTCACCTTTGTGCTCTCCTAGTGGAGAGCTGAAATCGTCCCATCTCTTAGGGAACTTGAGGGAACAGCACAGGCTGCTCCTTAGACCTGTGCACTCCCTGGGGACTTGTAGTCCTGGGCCAGTTTGTGTTTCACCTCCCAGCTCCATGTGGACTTTCTGAAGATAACTTGCTTCCCAGCAGAAATCGCAATACACATTTCAGACAAGCAGCCAACAAAATCACTGGGGAAGGAATGAACAAAACATTTATGTGGAGAGTAAGACGAACTCTGCTGGGCTGCATAACCTGTGTTGTGGAGCTGCATCAGCATCTGAGGTGCGTTGACTGGACTACCGGCCTTCTGGACTCCCTGGCACCAGCCTTGAATGCCGATTATCAGGCACACCCCTTGGTTCGTGCTACTTTCTGAACTCGAGTAGCTTCTATCACTACTTCCTGCTTGCCTGCTAGGTCAGCCCTTCCGTGACAAGCTCCAGACAGTCCCCATTTCCTCCATGTCTTTTTGGCCTCCACAGAGGCAGGTGGCTTTCCTCATTAAACTCCCCAGACCCTGCTTGTAGCCCTAGGTACACTTAAGCTGAGGCAGGAGTCCCAGGCCAGCCTCCTGGTGTCCTTGTGGCCAAACAGAGCTCAGCCCTAGGACCAAATTGGCACTGGTGCCAACTGGCTTTAACGACTTCCAGGAAGATACAGATCTCATGGGGACAGGCGAACTCTGGGAATGCAAGGAGCTCATGCGCTACTAAACCAGGCTTTGGGGTTTTGTTTGTTTTTGTTTTGTTTTCTGTTTTTGTTTTGTTTTGGTTTTTGAACAGGCGCAAAGCATCTAACAGCATTAGATGTCCTTCTGTCACCAATTCACTCTGAGAAAGGTCCCTTTTGCTTATTTTACAGATGAAGAAGCTGAGGTACAGAGATGAGTCAGACACCTGACTAGTGATAGAAGCAAGGGATAGGTCTAGATCGGCCTGCCTCCAGAGCCCGACTCGTGCTCGGTAAAGTGTTGGTTCTCAACCTTCCTAAGGCGGAGACTCGTTAGTGCAGTTCCTCATGTCGTGGGGAGCCCCCAACCATAAAATTACCTCATTGCTACAAGAACTGTGATATTGCTACTGTTATGAATCATAATGTAAATATCAGATATGTAGGAATCTCTGATATGCGACCCCAGTGAAAGGGGCGTTCAATCCCAAAGGCGTTGTGACCCGAGGGTTGAGAACTGCTGCTCCGAAGGCATGCCAGTGTGTGTGTGTGTGTGGGGGGGGGGGGGTTGTCTCAAGTTTACACTGCCTGCAACGCATTTCAACATTTGTTGACTCTAGGAACACAGAGGTGAAAGAGGTTCTGGAGTGCAGGTTAGGAGTGGGACCTCAGAGAGAAGCTCGCCGCACAGTCTGCGATTCAGGCGGAAATGAAAGGGTCATGAAGAAACACACAATGGGAGAGCAGGCCTCACCTGGGGGGGGGGGACAGACAGGCCCTCTCCTGGGGGAGGTAGCATGTGAGGAGGTAGTGTGAAGGGTGCGTGGATAGAGTCAATCCATGGAGGGAATCTACTCAGTCTGCGAAGAGAGAACCTGCTATGCAGATGCATTCATTCCATGGCGCTGAAGATCTGGCCGCTGCCCTCACATTCCTTCTGAACTAGTCCCTGCAGAAGTCCTCCTTTCCAGAGGGCCACCATTATTGTCGGCTTGAAACAGTCTCTGCTCCCGGCAGCTGTCTCCCCATTGCCCTTTCATCTTGACTGGAGAGTTCTGTGGGAATTTCTACTTAACCTTTACTGTTTGAAGGGATATAGTGCTGTGACAGGTCATGTCCCCCCTCCCCCTCCCCTCCCCCTCCTCTAACCCTATGGTTGGGAGTTTGAGACTTCACACAAACGGTCCCTTCCTGCCTGTCTTTTAGCCTAGGTAAACATTCAAATCTCATTGTGTATAGAGTCAACAGAAACTGCCCGGTGAGATTCCACTTCAATGGCTTTGAAATGAAACACCACCCAAGAGTTCCTCCACCTGTGCTGTGCTGTGCGCAAGGGAAGAGAATCAAGTCTGCTGCTGCCCCTGTCCAGATGACCCTCCGGCTGAATGAGTCCAGTTCACCTTCTAGCCAGACCCTATGAGAGGCCATTCATTCCCCCACGGGAGGCTCTGGCTGCATCCTTCCTCCCGTCGCTAGCAGGCTGAGTCTAAACCCACAGGAGTAGTAGCTGCTACATATGAGGAATCGGTTGTGTCACTCCTGTGCCCATGCTGCGTGTCTTCCAGCCCCTGTGACCGGCAGAGGCTGGCTGTACAGAAGAAGCCAAGCGTCCTCTGAGGGGGCATCAGAGAAGTCATCGTTGAATCCACTGAGCATACACAGGATTGGCTGCTAAGCTTCATGGACTTACAATCCAGTCCCGGCCCTCCCCTGGTGGTTTCTCTTCACAGTCCCAGGCGTGCCAGCTCCTTTCTCTAGTTTAGTGGGTTCGGTTCCCGGATGTTGTACCCGTGTGCTCAGCTCCATTTCAGGACCATCTTCCTACTTAGTGTATCCTGCTAAAGATGTGAACCCAATGACTCAACCCTCAAAATGGAGACACTGGATGGCAAAATAACCAAATTCCAAATGATGTGCAGCTATAGGGGGGAAAAAAATCAAGAATAGCAACAACCTTAGTATAATGGACCATTGACGAGTAGAACAGTGGTTAAAAAGACCATGGGAGAGTTGACTAGACGGTGCAGTGGTGACATATCCAAGCCTAACTACCCTTACTTGCTCTTTGGGAATCTGATTTGTACAAGCTATCCTATGTGATCTCCCCATGTGTGCCCCACTCCACAAACACATGCAAACACATAAATAAATATGATTTTAAAAAAAGATTCGATAAGGAGCAACTTTGAAATAGACAAGGCGGGGACTGGCAAGATGGCTCAGCGGGTAAGAGCACTGACTGCTCTTACAGAAGGTCCTGAGTTCAAATCTCAGCAACCACCCGTAATGAGACCTGACGCTCTCTTCTGGTGCGTCTGAAGTCAGCTACAGTGTACTTATGTGTAATAATACATAAATCTTTGGGCTGGAGCAAGCAGGGACTGAGCGAGTGGGCCAATGAGAGAGAGAGAGAGAGAGAGAGAGAGAGAGAGAGAGAGAGAGCACAGAGGCCCTAAAAATTCAATTCCTAACAACCACATGAAGGCTCATAACCATCTGTACAGCTACAGTGTACTCACATAAAAAAAAAAAATAAATCAATCTTAAGAAAAGAAAAGAAAAGAAAAGAAAAGAAAAGAAAAGAAAAGAAAAGAAAAGAAAGAAAAGAAAAGAAACAGGCAAGGCAAATGGGTCTGGAGGGGAGCAATCATTGCTATTTACTGATCTAGATATTTTCAGCTGGAAAGCAAGTAGATTTCTTATATGTGTATTACTTCCATTCTGTCTACCTCCAAAGATGATTTGGGAGATGTAGACCCGTCACCGGCCAGGAAAAGAGAAGGAATTCATTACACATTAATCAAGGTCTTAAAACTATGTGGCCTCTTCCCCTCTCTGTCTCCCACATGTCAGACGAAGGGGTCAGAGCAGATAATCTATGGAGTGCTACTCAGTGCTGATTGTCTGTGGTTTATGGAGAAAGCCAAACCATTAATTTTCATGCTTTCCCATCTCAGGGGTGAATTCACTGTCCGTACGTTTTCTTTTGGCACTCATCTCACTCCTGGTATTCTTTGGGTGTCATTTTCCTAGACTGATCATGAGACTTCCATGTCAGAATAGGGTCTTATTCAGCCTTGTGCCTTCTTTTTATTTTTTTATTTTTTTTAAAAGATTTATTTATTTATTTATTATATGTGTGTACACTGTAGCTGTCTCCAGAAGAGGGCATCAGATTTTTGTTACAGATGGTTGTGAGCCACCATGTGGTTGCTGGGATTTGAACTCCGGACCTTCGGAAGAGCAGTCGGGTGCTCTTACCCACTGAGCCATCTCACCAGCCCAGCCTTGTGCCTTCTTAACACAGGGCCTGGCACACGAAAGATGTCACCAAATACTGTCCAGAGAGTTGAGAAGTGGGTGAAGCGATAGGAATAGAATCGGACACCTTGCACTTAAAAGGGGGACTTTGCCGGGAGATAAAGATTCTGAACGGCCTCTCTGAACACTTTCTGCACGAGCCCTTTTCCCGTGGTGCCGTTTCAGGTTGTGAACTAAGGGAAATTCACAAGTCTCCATTGTGCTTGGGGAATCTCTCCATTGATGCTAACTTTCCAGCAGGCAAGAGAGCTGGTGTGACTACCTCCTTAGTCAGAAGTGTCAGGACACTGTAGGCATGTGGGTGGCTCCTACCTGGTCTGAGACACTATGCTGTCAAGACAGCTCCCAAGTGGGAAGCTCAGCCCCCGTAGCTGGTCTTTGCTACTTTGTGGTTCTTCTTTTACCCCTTTTCCACCCTTTAAATCCAACAGCAGATAAGAGAGAGAAAAGGATAGAGAGGAAAGGAGAGAGAGCCCTAAATAAATTCAGGGGTGGGAAAGGGAGCAACATTATCTTTAGACTGCTTCCTGCTGATTAGGGCCATCAAGTGGGCTGTGGGGGTAACCAAAGAGGCATCCGGAAGAAGGAACATCATAATTAGACTTGATGTTTAAAAAGGGGACGATGGCTAAGCTGCGAGGATGGGGACACCAAAGAGAGTTGAATTTAGGGAGACCAATTAATAGGCTTTGGGGAATCTCTGAAAGAGGAACGCTAGTGGGTAGTTACCGAGGACCAGCCTCGGCTTGGAGAGGGGTTCCCGAGGAAGAAATGTTTGGGAGAGCAAAAGAGTAACTCAAAGTTAACCATGAGTACAAACTGACAGCTCCGTGTTCTGCTTGAGCTGACTCTTCAGACAGCTGTGTAGATAGATCGGCTCTTGCAGACCAAAGCCAAGTCTTTTATTTATATATCAATTGAATCATTAGCCCAGGTTCCCTTTGGATTATCCCACAAATCAGCATTTTACGACCTTAGTCCATTGATTCTTAGAAAGAGACACAGGTACATATTTTATAATGTCGCAAATGAACTCAGAGATCTGCCTGCCTTTGTAAGCACAAACAATAAGTTAGTTGTGTGGGATCTGGCTCTGAGATCACCATTCCCATCACACATGGACATTGCTCTGTCCCAGGATGAACTTGAATTCAGAAATCTGCCTTTGTATCTTTCTAATAATATGGCTCATTAGTGCAGCTGCCTTTGTTCTTTTAGGTCCGTGAAGCCCCCTCATACAATTCAGATTGCATCCTTATATGTTACATAGTTGAGAAATTATACATTCTTGAACTCATGTTTTCAGAGTTCTTTCCCTCAGTCTTACGGGCTATCCTGAAGGTCACAGCATTCACCATTTTGCTGAGGAACACATTCTCACCTCCCAGACTCATGCTGTTTCTAATTATCATGGAGTCATTAACCTTAACAAGGAGAGCGTTTCCCAAAGGAGGAACATGAAAATATATACATTATTGTACAAACAAGCCCTACACCCATAGCAACTGTCAGCACAACTGGGGACCCACCCCTTGCTAGCTCTGTTCGAGGAGCAGGAACTATGTCACACTGTCCCTTCCACAAGGCAGGTAGTTCAAGACAAACAAACAAGAAAGATGCATTATGTAGAAGGGAGGAGAAGGCAGATTCAAGAGTTTCTGATAGCTAGGTAGAGGTCCACTCCTATAATCTCAGGCACCGAGGAGGCTGGAGTCAGTGTATTAAAAGCTTGAGGCCAACTTGGAACATTTATGGAGACTGTTTCAAAAAACCGTAAAAAGGGGCCATGGAAGTAACTCAGTAGTGTATCATTTGCCTAGGATGTCTGGGGCTTGGTTTTGCTCCCTAGTGCCTTGGAGGATAAAAAGTGAATGTAAAGTGATAAGTATGGAGAGAGTGGAGGGGGCCAGGAAGTTGGAGAGGAGTGGACCAGGAGAGATCAGGGCGGTGGCATTTCAGTCCTAGAGCCAACAGTACATCTAGGAGAAGTTAGTGGGCAGAGAGCTAAGACAGGATGTGGGTTTGTGGAGAAGGAATGCTGAGATCCACCCCAGATGCCTTGCACTAAATTAAAAAAGAAAGTTCTTGGTACGTGGAGGTGGGCATGCCCGTATGGAGTTTGAAACACAGGTCTTAGGCTCAGGGAGTGACCACAGCTGAAATAGATTTACAAACCAGGTAATAATGGAAACCACATACAGGGAACTCAGGTGGGCTTCTTCTGTGCCCTCTACCAGAACTGTAGTCTCTGTGCCTTAGACAATGTCACAAGTTGATTGTTCTAAAGCACAGCTCAGACTCGGTGCCCTGTTGAAGTGTGTCCTTTGGAGGGTTTCCAATGAACAGTGAGGTACTTCCTATAAGATTCTTTATGACCTGGCTGACTTTGTCCTTCTAGAATGTGTTTCTTGTAATGCAAGTATGGCTGCATCCTTGCAAATCACACCGTCTGTTTTGGATATGCTTTAATGTCTGTTTCGTTCTCTCCTGCCTACTCTAAATGCTTCTTTTGTCTCTTCAAAGAGTGAGGCAGCCATGGTCTTAATCCCCTCTATAGGTGATCTTTTAGGTTCTTGCATCTCCCGGTTTAAATCATGATTGGTTACTATTTTCCTCTGAGACATCCCACTCTATAGAATACCACCAGCAATAAATGCCTTGTGATACTCACTAGCCCTGGGAACTAATAGGGTTAAATTTTATGACATCTGCCTCCAGTAAGGGACATAATAAATGCAGAATGCAGAGAATATCTGTGTTAGATCTTGGCTTTTGAGTTTCAGAAGTCAAGAATGTAGAGTTAACAAAGCTAGATTTTCGAGTTCATATTTTATGTCATAGAAAACAGATTAAAACCCAGACTTCCCTAAATCACAAACTAGATGAAGGTTCTCTAGACTGAGGAAAATGGGAGGGTGGGGAACTATTGGAGGGAAGGGAGGGGTATATTCTTTAAGATGAAAGAGCCCGCCTTGGAGCTGCCTCTCAGACAGAGAAGAATCAGCCGGAAGGATCTGGTAGCCTCTCCTGATCCTCACTGGTAGCCGAGAAGCACCCGTAGACCACATGGTTTCCACTCCAGCCGGTCTTCGTACCACCTTCACCTTGCTATGCCAAAGAGCCACGTGGACCACTCTTGTTCTTGGAATATCACCACGTGTAGCGTTAAATATTTATAAATAAACCCCAGTGTGGGGTTTCTACCTGCCTCAAGGGTTATGTTCCCAAAAGAAACATACACACACACACACACACACACACACACACACACACACATAGCCTTTATATTTTAATATGCCTTAGGTAGCACAATAACTAGACAACTGCCTACCCTGCATGCTGCTAGAATCCACCTCCCACTGATAATTCTGAGTTACTACCTAGTAATTTCCGTGTTCCATTTTGGCTGCTATTGACCCAACTGAGCAGCCCACTGGGCTGTGTTTCCTTGGCCCCCTTACCTGAGGGCTCTGCTTCTCTCTCCTGCACACACCTCAGGCATGGTGTCTCCCTCCTCCTCCTCCTCCTCCTTCCTCCAAGCCCTGAAGGCCTAAACCCTACCTCTGTCTCTCCTCCCCAGCTATTGGTTACTGGCATCTTTATTTACCAATCAGAATTAACTGGGGGCAGGTTCTCAGAAGCTACCTGCAAACCCTCTCGTCCAAGCTGTTTTGAGGAGACCCAATTAGCATTAGAATACAAGCAGCTCCAAGTGTGGGCCATACATCAAGGGTAAGAAAGTTCTGGTGATTCTATGGAGCCTTGGTCTACCTGTTGCTCAGGTGTTTAACACCTTTTCCACAGCCTGGGACTGATTACAGACTCTATCCACAAGTCCCCCAAATACAGGCTGGGGCTCTGACAACCAGTGAACTGTGGGTGTTAAAAGCTGCTTCCCGCACCATGTCTATATTGCTGGAACACTGCATATGCACAGCTCAGACTCTCCCTGCTGCAGTAGTAGCCTCTGCCACACACATCCAAAGCTCGGACTTGGAGTCTCTCTCACACTATGAACACCCACAAGACATCTATCTCCTGTGGCCTCTCCACTTTTCCAGACCCTGCTCTCTTCCGCAATGGCTGGTCTGTGGGACGTCAGACCTTAGGGTTTCTTGTCAGTCTCAGCCCTGAGGGATCTGAGGAGACTGAGGGGAGGGGCCAGTGTGATGCCTGATGCAGCTTTCTGATCTCCAGGACTTTTCTCTGACTGCTTCTTCCAATATAGTTCCTGCTGTATCTTATTGCTTCTGAATCAGGGTACTGACAATTCTTCTGTTGCAGTCTCTGTCATGCCTAGCTTTTGGTTTTGTCTTCCCTGCCCCTGCAACTTCTTAAGGAGTGTCTTCGTGGTCTTCCCTCTGAATTATCACAGTCCAGATGTGGCACCAGGTTTCCCATGGGATGCTATTGTAGAGTACCTTCTTCCCAAAGATGGTTATGATGGCCTCTCTTCTCCCAATGCTCCTCTTCTAATAGAACTTGAACAAGATCGAATGATACCGTGACTTCTAAACTCAGGATAAAAGATGATGTCACTTCTGTCCTATTCTCTTGGGACTCTCCAGAGCCTTGGGCTGTCATGTAAAGAGTCTGACTTCTGGAGACAGCCAGGCTGTAAGGAAAGCAAAACCATCCCTCACAGAGGGATGACATGGAGAGGCCATGACATGGAGAGGCCTTGACACTATAGCAAGAGAGAGATTCCTGGGCTGCTCTCTCTGGAGGCTTCTGCAGGACTCTATGTGACAGTAACTGTACGAAGGAGCTGAGCACTTCCACCTCCTGTATCACAGACTATTGTCTCCTCCTTGTACAGTTGGGGTGATGTACTATGTAAGAAATGGCCAGTGAGGGAGGCACTGGTGTGTCACAGAACACCTGGAGCTGTACATCTTCAGAAGCAAGCAGAAGATGTCCATTCTGGGCTCCGAGTTTCCTGTAATGAAGGGATTGGCTCTACTGTGTCTGCCAGAGTGACCGTCATACAAGAGTCCACTCATGGAGTTTGTAAATGTAGCTAGTGAGTTTGGGCATTCTGATCACTCGAGAGAGGAGAAAAGGGAGAACACTGTGTCACAGACCATGTGAAGGAAACCCCAGATCCCACTTTTTCCACTCACAAATACATCTTATTGACCCAGTGACCAAGGTAAGACATCTTGAGTTCTTTTAGAATAACATTTATGTAGCAAGCTTAGTGTCCACTGCTTTAAAATAAAATCATGGGCTTTCCAAAGATCTCTTGAAAGTTCTGGCTAAGTGTATCCTCTCTGTTTCCTCATGTGTGTGCATGAGAATGTATATATCTGTGTGCATGTGTGTATGCATGTGTGTGCATGTGTATGCTCATGTGTGTATGCACGTGCGTGCATGTAAGCAATTCAAGGCCAGAACAGTACCTTCCCCAAACTGGGCAATGGCGCTAGACATAGGGAAAGAGGCCGCTGCTTGGATAACGTTCCTGTGATGACGGGTTTGGAAACTGGGAGTGCCAGAACTTTCCTGGAAAGTTTATTTTTGCTGAGTTTTAAGCCTGACTTCAGACCATTAGCTCTCATGGATAATGCCAGTTTGTTCAAACATGCAAAGGAGCCAGCTGTCTTAGAAAGGGGGCTATCTCTTGCCAAGTGAGAGTTTTGTGGTCTGGCTCGCCTGTGTGCTTGATTGCTGAACTTTTAAAGTAAATTGTAAGGGGATGTTAGAGGGGATCTCCATTGCCCAGACAGAGGGCTGGGGTGTGCTCATGTTGGTCACTGCTCCCCAAGGGGTCTTAGGGTGTGCACGGGTCCGACTTGGACGGCCTGAAGAGGGCCGGAGGTTCTTCAGGCTTCCCTGGCCCCTAGCTGAGTACACAAGTTCTCCTAGGGGGCCTGGCTAACGTGACCTGAGAAAGTCCACTTACCCACCTTCCAGCTGACCCACCTGTATTGGGCAATCTTTTCATTGACCCCCATGATGCCCCTTTCCCGCTACATCGAGAATCTTCTAAACCAGGGGTCTTCAACCCACCCAACACTATGACCCTTTAAAACAGTTCCTCATGTTGTGGTGATGCCCCAACCACAAAATTATTTTTCCTTACTAATTCAACTAAAATTTTGTTACAGTTATGGATTGTAATGTAAATAGCTGATATGTTGGATATCTGATATGTGACCCCAAGGGGTTGGTTGTGACCCACAGGTTGAGAACCACTGTTCTAAACGAATAATACCCTTGGGCAAAAACAACACACAAAGAAGGGCCTCCATCTGAATGTGGTCAGCAATTCACCACCACTGTTGCTAAAAGCAAAAAATGTTTCAAACAGTGAAAGTTACAAGACAAACTATTCAAGGGACCAAGGTGACAAGTGTGGGGACCACTACACCCTTCATCCAGATCTTTCCCAAGCTCCAACTGTCATACCATACTCTGCTGGTTGCTGTGGCCATCCCACTGCTATGCCATGCCCCTCTGAAGAGATGGCTGTAGTATCAGGTCTGTGTTAACTTACCTGTTAATGGGCGCGATGCGGCTGACTCTCTGCTCAGGACCTCAAAGGCTGTGATTCAGATATCCACAGGCTGAACCCCTTTCTATACACGTCAGCCTTCACAGTACAGGTCATCATCGTTGTCAGCTGGAGGGTCTCACCTAGAGGTCACATGCAGAGTTGCAGGCACCCCATCTGCTTTACATTGCTTCTCTCTCTCCCTCTCCCTCTCCCTCTCCCCCCTCTCCTCCCTCTCCCTCTCCCTCTCCCTCTCCCTCTCCC
>NC_034601.1:25192090-25197680 GCF_900095145.1 Mus pahari | reverse complement strand
CTCCCTCTCTGAGTTCCTGTAGTAAAGTCAGGAACCACTCTGCTAACTTCCAAGTCAATTTCTATGCATCTATAGTTTTTTTTATATACGCCCCCCCCAGACTTAATATTATTGAATCCGATGAAGGTGTGTGCACAGCAGTGGCCAGGAACTTTGGGACCTTGGAATTCACCAAGGAATTCTGTTCCCCACACCTGGGATAATGCTGGGACAGTCCAAGGCAGTGGGTTCAGACTGTGTGGGTTATTCATCGCTCTTCTCCAGTTAGAATCTAACAGTTCTACCCTGACAGGTCTGGTACAAGACACTGTAGTGACATGTTCTTCAGTGACAAGTGGGGCAGAGTGACAAAGAGTGTGGGTGCCGGTCACACAAATCTAATGGACCTTTGACTAAGCTCCTATACTCTATGAATTGTATTATTTTTCTTTACACATGGGAATGGGTACTAATAATATCCCCCCCTGAGGTTTCTGTGAAGATGAAAGGAAATCATATTCACTGAGCACTGAGCTCAAGGTCTGGCATGGAGCAAGCACCTATTAAAGTCAGGTATTATTATTAATAACAATTATTAATTATTATTATCAACTACCTATCTCAGAGCAGCTGAGTGTTAGGAAAAGGTAGAATGTAATGTCATCTCCAAGGCAAGAAGAAAGGGAAGGGCTTGTATGAGGGAGCCTTATTCCCTTGTGCTTTGTATACTAGAATGATTTTCCTGCAGTGATGTCAGGCCCTGCCCAGGAACCTGAGCCCTCTTCTGAAAATCCCTTCAGTAATTTAGTGTAAGAAATACATCTTCCTTCAATTTAGAGCATTTGGGTGGTAGTGCAGTGCAGATGCTAAATATTTTCTGCTGCATATGACTCCAGAAGGCGGGAAGGGGGGGAGGGGGCGGGGGCTGGTAAGCCTGAACCCTTTGAACATCATAGGGTCTCTCGGGATGAAAGGTTCATGTTGAATGTGGCGTTTTATAAAATTAAAAGAAAATAATTTTTGGCTAAAACAGCTGTGTGTCTCTGCAGACCAGAGCGATGTCTTGAGGCAGTGTGTGGACCTGGGAACTCGGGTGGGGGTGGGGGTGGGGCTTTTGGAAAACATCTGGAAACTGCACATCTAGCCTCAGACCTTGCCAATCAAGTATGAAGTTGTTTATTGAGAAATTCCTCAGTGTCAGGGCATTCCAAGTGTGAACCCGTGCTCCACCATCCCAATTAGAATGATTACAACTTCCCATGATCCTTTGCACCACAACAAACAAACAAAAGCCACCCCAACTTCCCCTCCTCCTCCTCTTCCTCCCCCAGCCTCCCAGGGGGATTTACTGTCTTTTGTCCTGTATCCTGCCAACCAGGTGGTCACACAATCAGCAAACCAGCCACAGTTACAGACATGACAATTTTCTACTTCACTGCCATAAGCAAACACTGAGCAATGGGGTAGAGAAGACCAAGAACACAGGCAGCTTCAATGGAAAAGGAAGACAGCTGTTTGTCCCAGGATTTCAATCAGGCTGGAGGCAGCGCTATAGTTTAAAATAAATTAAAAAAAAAAAAAAAAAAAAGCACCCAGCTTCCTCTTCCTCCTCCTCCTCTCCCTCCTCCTCTTCTTCCTCCCCCCCCCTTCCTCTTTCTCTTCTTTCCTTCAGCACTAATGTTCCAGAGAAGGAATCCGTAATACCTAAGCTTAGTGGAGCTTAACGAACTCTAACAGGCCCAAACAGGGGCAGCTGTGACCTACACAATAAATCACTTTAGTACATCTCAGGGGAGAGGAACTCCCCCCCCCCCCTGCCCTCTTACCCTTTCCTGTAGATAGGCAGGGAGTTGGAGTTAAAGGGAAATGAAAGGAAAAGAATTTGCCTCCTCAAGTCAGTTAGTTTATGTGGATCATATTTCCTGTCGTAAGGGTTACATTTTGGAACCAGTTCTTAAACGTGAGTTGCTTTGCCCTCTTTTTCCATATCATTCGAAAGAAAGCTTCATCCTCAAGAGACTGTGATGTAATTTATAGCAATCTTTTAAAGTGAGTGTCTCTGGGCCAGAAAGGACATCAGAGGTCATTTAAGCCCAGTGATGACACTGCAGGGCTGGGCACATCAGCACCAGTGGGGTTGGGGGAGCTCCTTCACTGTACAGTCAGGACTCCAGGGTCACCCCTGTCCTTCGAGAATCATAGGATGTGGCTGCAGAACACTGGGAAGCTTACCTGTCTGGTGTCTCCTCCTTTATAGAGGTAAAGCCTAAGGTCTGGGAAGAGGGTGTGAGCTTCCCCAACGAAGGATTCTGAGCTACTCCCACAACCCTCCCCTAGCTCACAAGGCGACAGGGACAGTTTCCTAGCAGTGGCAGAGGCTGTGTTCTTGGAAGAAAGCACCTTGAAAATCTATGGATTTCAGCTGACCCTCAGTCCAGGGCTTAGGAATGGTCCCCTAGGCAAGGAACGCAGTAGCCTCTGAACTCACGGAGACGCTATAGCTCCTGGCAGCCACTTGCACACTCATGCGCGGAAAGCATCCTCAACAGAGCCTCTGTCCCTTGCTCAGCTGCCTTCTTCAGGTGCTGTGGTCTCCAAGTCCTTTTCCTTGTTTGGATTGTGTTTGTCCAAGATTGGCCATTACAGCTGAAAAGATTCAGGTGACAGTAAAACACTGTTAGTGGAGTTCAGTCTAAGCTCTCTAGTCCTGCTGTCTTTCCCCCAGTGTTTCCCTTTAGCCAGGAATCCTAACAAAACATTCAATACGTGTGTGTGTGTGTGTGTGTGTGTGTGTGTGTGTGTGTGTGTGTATAATTTTTTTAAAAAACAGAAGACTGTATATGTTATTGGGTACGGGCAGGGGCATGTACTGTGGTGCTGTGGAGGTTAGAGGGCAATTCTGTGCATTTGGTTTTCTTCTCCTACGTTTTGTGTGGGTCCAGGGATTGAACTCAGGTCCTCAGGCTTGCACGGCCTCTACCCATGAAGCTGTCACATTTTTGCTATTCAAAAATGTGACCTTGAGCCAGCTCTAAGGGTGGGTCCTGGATGGTACAAACCTCAGAAGTTCCTTCAGGATGGCTCCAGCAACAACAAAGTTCAGGATGTGTGTGGATGGCTGCAGGGACAGAAGACCCTTCCTCCCTTCCCTTGGATCTATGTTGCGTCACTGTGAGGCCTACCAGTACTGGGCGCCACAGATTACAGCTGTAGAGAGTGGAGAAACAGAGTCTAGGCTCATCTAACATAACCAGAAATTCCCTACCTCTGGACTTTGCCAATTACTTTACAATTACTTCCTCTGCTCTTTGTAATTGGAGGCCCTTTGCAAAGGTCTTCACTTAAATTGCTACATAGTATCTCATGGACCCATGATGATGTAGCTCCCCGCCTTCTCCGTGTGAGCTGGTGCTTCCACAGGACAGAGTTAGTCGCCTTGAGAGTGGATTGTGCTTTGCTTCCTTCTTACAGCCATCTGCCCTTCCGACTTCCATCTGTTTTGACACCACCAGACAGCAGCAGCATGCTCTTGGGTCTTCTACCTGCGGAACCACGAGCTAAATAAATACCTTTATAAACCGTCCAGTCTTAGGAACACTGTTCCAGTAACAGGAAACTAACTGACGGACCATTTTCAACCATGTGCTTATCCTGGTCTTTAAGGCTATTTCTGTTCTTGCTATAAACAGCTCTGTAGTCAACCTCTCTGTCTTACTTTTTTTTTTTTTTTTTTTTTCATATCTATTAAGTTTGTTGAAGCAGCCAGATTTATAATTATTGGGCTGTAGAATAACCAACAGTTTTCTGATAGAACCTGCTAAAATCTGCTCACAGGAGGACAGACCACCGGGAGTAGATGGAAAGGAGTGGGGGTGGGGGTGGGGTGAGAGACTCAACTCCCCAAACCATGTCCATCAGTGCAGATGCTAGATGTCAACCTGAGATGCTGGCACTGGGTCCTAGGGGGTCCTCTGCTGGCCCAGGTGTTGTCCTTTGGTAGCTAGTGATGAGGACGTAGGCCTCCCAGAGCGCCTGGGTCAGCAGGACACCATGAGAACCTGAGAGCAGTGAGGGCAGCTGTTGTTTATCAGTTGTCATGGATCACTTAAGCACAACGATCCATTTGCCGCTTCCCCAACCAGCGCAAGCTACAGCTTACCAGGTTGGGTAACGCAGGTAGGGCCACAGGCTCTCTTTTGTAAGGTGAGGTTTCTGTGGTGTGTCTCTCTTTTGGATGGGCACATCTGTCGGTGTATAGCCATGTTTGCTGTCCCCTGCTCCCCGTATGTTCCTAAAGCTAGAAAAGACCAAGGAGATGACATCAGAACAGAGCCCGAGCCCTGTGGTCCATGTCCTGGGGCTCCCAGGGATGGAAGGAGAATGTCTCCCTTGTCTTGCTGTCTTCTTTGTACTACACTGCATCACCAGAAATGATGTTAATGTTCCCGTTCAGCTCCTGCTGCACTGCTCTCTGTATCCCGAGACAGCAACTCTGTCCCAGCAGAGACCGTGAGATGGCATTCCCACACGCCCAGAATAATGTGGCAAAGTGTAGCTTCTCAAGAAATGTTTGAGGGACTAAGGTCCTGCTTGTAGGTTTGCTGCCCCTGTCTCTAAGAAGACGAGGAAGTTGACACTGGTAGATGCCCCCGCCCTGTTGGAGGCACAGATTGAGCCCCACCCCACCCCCACCCCGCCCTGTTGGAGGTGCAGATTGAGCCGGACACCAGGTCAGGAGGCAAATCAGAGAGTAAAGACCCAGCCTTAGGAATCTCAGCACTAAAGCACAAAGGCCCAGGAGAATGTAAATGGGTCTACCAGTCCTTGGCTTTATCTCAGGAACTTTCAAATGTTGAAGAGGAAGAAAAATAAGGAGACTGTTTATCATCTTTGGGGTTTCGAGAATGCTTTAAGGACCAGTGAACAAAAACAATGGGCCTCAACCCAGAAGAATGTTGCAAGGTGCAGTCCATTGTTAACCCAAGCTTGTAAGGTGGTTAGACAAGAAATGGGAAAGCGGTTGCCAGGACAACTTGAGTCCGACCATGGTGAGTTCAGAGGATGTTTGACACACATGGCTACACATCATTGATCCCTGGGTTCCTCATCTACAGAATGAGGGGGTGCTATTCTGCGGAGAAATAAGGAGAATGACTTTGAACTCACCTGTGGGTTTAAATTCAGCATGGTCTGTGGTTCTCAACTTCTCTAATGCTTCAACCCTGTAATACAGTTCCCCATGTTGTGGTGACCCCTGACCATTAAATTATTTTGTTGCAGGCCAGGTGGTGGCACGCACCTTTGATCCTAACACGTGGAAGACAGAGGAAAGCAGATGTCTGCGAGTTCAAGACCAGCGAGGTCTACTGAGTGAGTTCCAGGACAGGCAGGGCTTTAAAGAGAAACCCTGTCTTGAAAATTCAAAACAAGGGCTGGAAAGATGGCTCAATGGTTAAGAGCACTGGACTCTCTTCCAGAGTTTTATATTTGGGCAGATAAACCAAGCAGCAGACCAGGCCAAGGTGTTCCACGTGGGAGAGGTTTATTATGCNGGAGTGGGGGAGCAGCGAAGCGGGTAGAAGGGTAGAGAAGAGCAGAGAGAGAGGGGGGA
>NC_034601.1:25178514-25192079 GCF_900095145.1 Mus pahari | reverse complement strand
CTACAAAGTGAGTTCCAGGACAGCCAGAGCTATACAGAGAAATCCTGTCTCGAAGAACCAAAAAAAATAAATAAATAAAAAAATAAAAGAGTGCAGACACAGACCACCACACCTGGCTTGGGTGGTGCTAGGGGTGGAGTTTAGATCCTAGGGCTTTAGCAGGCTAGGCAAGCATCTACCAGTTGAATATATCTCCGGCCGCTGAGATTCATTTTCGTTGTGCAACCCCCCCTCCTCCCCCTTATTTTCAGAGCATGATCAGGCTTCCTTGACCCAGGACTGCAGCAATGAAAGCAGGACGTCCTCAAGAGCTTTCTCTCAACCGTTCTGCACTGAGGGAGTGATCATAACACAGGGAAAAGAGCTGGGGTTGGGGTGAAGGGCTAGAGTAGGAGCAAGAAATCAGAGTTGGGGGGATCGGAATGAGAGACATGCAGAATCAGCAGAAAAGGCTGGGGCTCCAAGCACTTTCTGGCCCCAGGGCCCCAGGACAGAGACAGAGCCTAGAGACGGGGAGGCTGGAATCCAGGAGCAAGAGAGCTGCTAGCCTGCTGTGGTCTTAGAAGCAAGGGTTGGAAACCAGCGAGCACTCATGGGCTTCTTGTCTGCTTCCACACCCTGGTGCCTTCTGTGCCCCTGCCACTCTGCCCCCATACCTCATATGCCGACAATCTCCAGAATGAGCCTTTCACTGCTCAGTCACGCAAGAACCTAAGAACTCCTAGGCAGGATGACTTGAGTTTTAGAGAAGCCATAGCTGGAGGGATGACTCGGAGGTCAAAACCACTTGATGCTGAGTCAGAGAACCAGCATTGGTTTGAATCCCAGGCCCACATCATGGCTCACACCCATACGTAACTCCAGTTCTAGGGGTTCTGATGTTTTCTTTTTGGCCTCTACAGCCTCCAGGCACACAGGTAGTACATATACATAAACACAGGTAAAACATTCAAACTTGTAATATAAAGTGTGGGTGTGTGCGCGCGCGCGTGTCACACGTCTTTAATCCCAGCACTTGAGAGGCAGAGGCAGGCAGATCTCTGTGAGTTCATGGCCAACCTCCTCTACATAGTGAGTTCCAGGATAGCCACAGCTATATAGTGAGACCCTGTCTCAAAAAACAAAACAAAACAAAACAGAAAACCACAAGCAAACAAACAAACAAAACATTACCACCAAAACCCATATTAATCTAAAAAGAAAAAAATACTGTTTAGCCTGGCATGGTGGCTCACATATTTAGTTTGAGGTCAGTCTGGTGATCTACATAGTGAGTTCCAGGACAGACAGTACTACACAGTGGAGGAAGGAAGGAGAGAGAGAAGAAGGGAGGAAGAGAGGGAGAGAGAGAGGGTGGGAGGGAAGAGAGGGGAGGGGAGGAGGAGAAAGAGGAAGAGAGACAGAGACAGAGAGAGACAGAAAGAAAGAGGCAGGGGAGGGGGAAATCATGTAGGTTTTCATTCACTCTAAGTCTGCAGAATCTATACAGAGGTCACATTGAGCAGCTATCCTTGGGCCAGAGTGTTAGATCCAGGGCGCCCCTTGGAAGCAACAGGCCCCAAGAGACCCGAACTAACCAAATCACTGTCCTGCGGTCCCCTCCGGTATCAACACACTCCTCAAATTGAATCTCGCCCCCCTGACCCCCATCTGAGCCAATCCTTTATTTACTGGTTAAATGGCAGGGACCAAGACAACATTCAGCTTCATATTGCTTCCAGTTCAGATAGGATTCGGGAACCTTGAAGCCCTGTTCTTGACTGAGGCTGTGGTCCCAGGGATTGCTCCAGTCCTGTTAAGTTCCACTTCAAAACAATCTGCTTTTCGCAAAAGGCAAGTTTCTGCAACTACAGAAAACAGCCCAGATAGTGCACTACTGGTGAGCTGTGCTCTCTCGGTTGGAATCTAGTCTTCAGGGTAGGATGTACTGCTTGGAGTTTTATTTTTAAAAGCACAGTGCCCCAGGGAGGGGGGCGGGGAGAGAAACGCCAGCCAGCCCTTCCCTGGCAGTCTCATCTTTCACCAGGCTTGGAACATGTAAACATGACTGCGTGAGGTTCCGTGTTTATGTTTTCTCAATGACTTCCAGATTGAATTTGCTGTGTTTACAAGTTGGAGACACTTTTTCTAACCGCCGGCACTGCAAACTCCAGTGGGGGCCCGATGCCCCAGCTGGGCTCTCTCTGCTTCTAGTTATCCCAACATCACTGTGGTGCCCCAGAAGGAGGAGAGCCCTGCTCAGCAGCCACCTAGAGACACCGACTTTTCAGAATTGAATGGAATCAAGAGGCCATGATATTATTATGATTTTGAACTTTAAGCCTGGAGACCAGAGGTAGGATGCTGGCTAACGACAGCGTGTCATCATGCTGAGCGGATAGTTTGATTTTCCTAGTGTCTCTCTCTGTTCTTGCTCTATCCAGACCCTATGAACCTCACTTTGAAGTTTCTCTAAATCCCCTGGAATCACAAGCAATGCTGGTCTCCTGCCCAGGGTAGCCCTGCATGCCATATATAGTACTGGCAGGTCATCTGTTACAGCACTCACCAGAGTTGTGCAGAGCTTCAGAGAGAAAGTTCTGGAATCCTCTCCCTTTGTAAGAAACGCTGAAAATAGCATCTCATTGAACTTCTCTTTTGCTAGATGTTCAGTGTTTATGAGAGATGCTGCCCATACCATGGGATACCAACTTGCATGCCAAATAGCCTCTCAGAGCTCTCATCCTTGGATCGAAGGCCCCTGGCTCACGCCCACCAGCGGCTCTGTAGACAGGCAGCGCATTGAGAAGAAAGAGTGTCTCTGGCTCTAGAGCTCAGGGTCGGTGGGGCTGTCCTTGTGACCTTGGTCCACACTGGGCAACTCATAAACGCCTGTAATGGGGATGAGCTTGAGTTTTTGGGCCATGCCAGACATGAAAGGACTCTATAGCTAGAAAAGAGCTGAGAAGGGAAGCTGGTCCAGCAATGGAGCTCAAGGTTTTAGGAAGATGCTGAGAGGAAGCAGGGAAGCTGTCTGTCGCTGTGCAATGGAGGTTACATGGAAAAGCAAATTAAAAAAGAAAACCAAAAACTTTGTTTTCTCCTATATGCAGAATATAGTGTGTGTGTGTGTGTGTGTGTGTGTGTGTGTGTGTGTGTGTGTGACACAAAAGGGGTTATTTGATGGGGACTATGAAGACCAGCAGGAGGAACATGGCACAGTGGAGGGCAGTAGGAGTATATGAGTAGGAGAATTATGAGTGATGTATAATGACATACATGCATAAAAATGTCATAATGAGGGGTTGGAGAGACAGCTCAGTGGCTAAGGTATATAATTTGCTGCTGAGCATGGAGGCTCATTGTGTTTAATCCCAGAACACATGAGGTAGAAACAAGTAGATCTTTGTAAGTTCAAAGCCAGCTTTAGAAAGTTACAGGCCAGCCAGAGTTACATAGTGAGACATTATTATTATTGTTGTTGTTGTTGTTGTTGTTGTTGTTTTAAAGTACATGCTGTGCAGAGGGCCAGAGTTCAGTTTCCCACACCTGCACTGGGCAATTCACAATCACCTGTAACTCCAGACCCAGGGGATCCAACACCATCTTCTGGCCTCCCCTGACATCTGCCCTATGCACACATACCCCTCCAACATAGACATAATTTAAAAAAAATATTGTGAATCTTTACTTAAGGAAAATATAGTAGAACCCATTATTTTGTATGCAACATTAAACAATAATTTTAAAAGACATTAATGTGCATGACGCTCAGACACAAGGGGTCCCACCGTGCCTGCAGGACCCTCCTTTTCCTTGAACCCTGCAATTGATGTGGTTAATTATTGGTTTTTTTTCCCCAGGGCTCCCTGGGTCTCTATGTTGGCTGGAAGGTTCAACTTGGTGGTGTCCAAGGCCTTCCAGCTCCAGCGTGCTATGATTCTGCTCTGTGGTTCTCAGAATGAAGTCTGAGGGGAGGAAAAAGAGGAAATTGATTACACAATTGAAGAGCTTTGGCCAAGTGGAAAAGCAAGCATTTTATTAGGATGTATTAGATTAATTAATTATTGATATTAATTAAATATAATTAGTTTAATGATCATTACTTTTTTTTGTATTCCTATTTCACAGGTTTGGGCTACACACCCCACATACAAACAAGCCACTTACATATGTACCTATCCATCAAACGTGCACTTATCTCGCCCCTCCCCTTCTGCCTGGGTGCCTTCCTTCCCTTTCTTTCTTCCTGGCTGATTCTAAATGTCTTTATTGATGTGTATGTGTGTGCAGAATTGTTTCTCTCATTCCTCCACCTCAGTCCTGGGATCAGTCTCAGATTTGGCAAGCAGCGCCTTTGCCTGATATACCAGCTCACTGGTCCTTCGTGTTTTATTTTTTAAATTGGGTAAATAATAGGTATGTTTCTTTTAACAGTAAAGTCATATAAACACTGGAAATAGACCCTGCTCCTTTACCCTAACTGTGCTCCAGAAATTCACAGCTTGGGCACCTCTCTTTATGAAATATAAAGATGAGGATGATGCCTGGTGGGCCCATGCCACAGTGTCCCCCCTGAGAAATCACACCATGCAATAGATCTGGTATACAGGTTGGTTTATTTGGGGGAAGGGAAGGGAGTGGGGGCCTGGAGAATGGGTAGAGGCAGGCGGGTAGAGGCAGGCAAACGGGAACAGAGCTAAGGGGGCAGAGAAGCAGGCACAGAGAAGGACAGAAAGAGGGAGAGACTGGCTGGGAACATGCAAGAACAGAGAGAACTGAGGTGTCGAGCAGTCTTCTTATATGCCACCCACGCCTGGCGGTGCAGGTAATGGCGGCAGGTGCTGACTAAACCGTTGCTAGGTCCCTGGGAGGAGTCTAGCAGAATATGTCTATAAGCTAACACTCTCCCGTGTGCTTGCTGGTCAGGTAGATCCTGGACTGTAGTCTGAAGGAATGTCCAAGCCCCTTCTGATAGTTCTGCTGTGTGACCTGAACAGTCTTCTCCTACCTGAATCACAGCCACCTCAATCAGAAAATGAAGAAGTCACGTCAGATGGTTGGAGGTGACTTTCAGACTTCCTGCTCTTTAGGTAGGTGTGGCTCACGTTAATAAAACCCAACACCTGGCCCAGTAAGTGAAGCCCACCTACCTACTCCAGACAATCTTTTGACTGGCAAAGCAGGTGAAAGAGATAAAATTGCTTCGATGATTAAAAATCGTCTTAAAAATAACTGCTTTCTTTTAGAAATAATTTATGCGTAGCTTTCCATACCCTCACATCCCGGTAATTGATAAGTTTCATCTACTGGGACATTTCGGTGATGGCTCTTTATCCTTAGCCACTAACACTGCCACATCCATCAGGCAAATTCCTAAGAAACGCCCCTTTGGCGCTTCCCTGAAACCTCTAATGGGGGTGATCAAACCGGGTTTAATGTTCACGCCCGGGAGCAGCCGTGTTACGAGACTCCTATAGCTTCCTCATTACCGTTTTAAGTTCTACTATTAGGCACTTTGGGATTGTAAATCAGTATCGGCATCTTTCAGAGCGGAGGGTAACCCTTCACCTCACAGCTGATCAGCATCCTGGGGAAGACTTGGAAATCTAGAGTTAAAGGATCATATCTGGTATGACCTTGGATAAGTCACCTCCCTTCTCTGGACCTGTCTCTTCATGTGTAGATGGTGCAGGTCATTTGGACAGACTTTTGTCAGTGTGTGCGTGCGTGCTTGTGTGTGTGTGTGTGTGTGTGTGTGTGTGTGCTCTCAAAGAGGTGAGACTTTCTTAGACTTTTCCCACTGTTGTGATACAGTATCCGGGGCTGAGTAATTTATAAGAACAGATTTCCAACCATAGGGAGAGGAGCGGCCGCCATGTCCACGCATCTCCAGTGGATGGTTGTTCGGAACTGCTTCAGTTTCTTGATCAAGAGGAATAAGCAGCCTGCAGCACAGAGTCCAAACATTGGAAGGCCAGAAACTCCTTCCACTACGACGGGCTAATTCAACACAAGACCATTGGAGTGGAGCCCATGATGGCAAAGGGGTCTTGGTGGTTATGAAATGCAGGCCTGATCAGTGAAAACCTGTCGCTTCTTACATGAGGACCACCATTAACAAGAATGCTCAGGCTACCCTCAGCAGCATCAGGCGCATGCTCCGCAAGGACAAGTACCGCCCTGGTCTTCATGGTGGCCATCTGCAGGGCTAGTGCCATCCTTCGACGCCAGAAACCTGTGGTGGTGCCAAGGAAACAGATCCACCCCTCCAAGAGCTCCTGAGCCCCATACCCCAGAAGCAATAGAGTCCACTGACTTGTTCAAACACACACACACACACACACACACACACACACACACACACACACCAGATTTCCTCCTCATGGTCTCAGAGGATGGAGGGTCCAAGATCATCAAGTTCTTGCTGGTCTTGGTGAAGGCTGACTTTGGCCCCCAATGTACGACATAGTACTTTGTTACCATGGTTTCATGGGGCAAAAACTGGAAGGTTAAGAAAGCATGGGCAGTTTCCTCCTTTGCATAGGGCGCTCACCCACTTATGGGGGGCAGCTCTTGTATCTGGCCTGCCCCCCCCCCCCAGAGGCCCTCCTGTTAACCAGGCTGTGCTGGTGACTGGGTTCCAGCAGGAATTTGAGAGGGGATGTCAACACTCAAATGACAGTCGTAGGAAGTAACTGTCTGTTGTTTATACGTCAGCAAGGTGTGCTCATTTGTTATGGGAGCCTGAGAGGACCAAGGTGGGCATGACCCGGTCAGTCATCTCAACAAGCACAGGATGCTGGACGTAAAGAATGGATTCCCAGTTCCAGAAAGCATCTCAGGTGACTGCCCTTTCCCAGTCCGTGTGGCTGTCTTCAGGTTCACCTGCCACATCTGTTAGCTTCAGAGAGAAACAGTGGCGATTCAGGCGCTCAGAAATCATAAGAGGAGAGGCAACCAAGGCCTTAGGGGGCATAAACTGATGGTTTTGACTTTATGTGTCCCTTTAGTGGGTATGAGGGCTGATGAGCCTCTAAAAAGAACCCATTCCCCCACCCCTACCTCCTCCACTCTACTTCCACCCCTGTCAGCAGTCCCTGCTTAAGTATTTCCCAGGCTGGGGTCTAGTTTATTCACTTCTCTTCCTCTTTTCCTCCTCCTCTTCCTCCTCTCCCTCTTCTTCCTCCTCCTCTTCCCCCTCCTCCCCCTCCTCTTCCTTCCCCTCCCCCCTCTCCTCTTCCTTCCCCTCCTTTCCCTCCCCCCCCTCTGTCTCTGTCTCTCTCTCCCTCTGTCTCCTTTTTTTCTTTCAGAGGGTCTCACTACATAGCTCAAGCTGTTTTGGAGCCTACTCTGTAGACCACTCTGACCTCACATTCACAGAGATGCCCTTGCTTCTGCCTCCTCAGTGCCAGGATTAAAGGTGTGCACTGCCACACCTGGCGTGGGACCTACCTATCTATGCAGTCATGAGGGGAAAGACATGTCCGTAGGTGGGTGATATTCTGAACCCTAGGAAACAATTAAAAAGGTATGGCCTTTCTTCATTTTATTATTATTCTATTTCTTCGTTTTTGAGAAGTTGGTCTGGCTCTGTAGCCCAGGTTGGTCTGGAATTCCTCACCGCAAGCGATTTTCCTGCCTCAGCTGCCTGAGTAGCTAGGACTATAGGTTCAGGCTACTACAGTCAGCTTCCAAACTGTCAGATTCGAGGATGGGTTTCCCACAGTTTGGAGACCCCAAAACCTTTTTTGTTAAAGGTCCAATAAAGAAACATCACACAGACCTAGTATATACATAAAAGGGGATTTAGTGCAAGCCTTTTTTTAAAAAAATACATTCTTTTTGTAGCATTCATTATAAATTCAACATGGGGCTGTTGTGACTAATATACAGTAAAGCCTAGATTATAAGGGACACTTTCTGGTTTATCTGCCTCAGCATCTGGTAAACTTAGGCTCTGTGTTTTGACACATCCTTCCAGGTTGCAAAACGGGACTTTTTCTTAGAATGTTCTCGAGTAGAGGTTACTCCTCAAGAACACAGAGAACCAGCTTTCATCCCAAGGTCAGCTCTGAAATGAATCACAGATGTCTATGCCACTGGTTTCTGGTGTCTTAATGATATAATGCTTACTTCTTGTTGGAGTCCAATGGAAATGTTTCCAACTATGAGTAAAGACATGAGTTTAACTCATTACCGGCTTGAGGGGGATTTCTGTGGACGATGGACGTGAGAATTTGAGGTCTCTGAGTCAGTTCTGCAGGGGATACAGCGTATTGGGTGTGGTCCTTGACACACAGAGGCAGGGAAAAGAACTCAGGCCCGTATGCTGCCAGGTGGCTCTCAAGCCTCACAGGAACCTCAGTCATGTTTTCTTTTCATTTTAAGCTGCCAACATTCTTGTCTCCCTTCAGCAAACTCCAGACCACACCTGGAGAGTCTCTGAGAGCCATTGTGTTGGAGGAAGCCTGCCTCTCCTAGGAGACGGCCTTGATTGAAAATGGTGCGTTTCAGGGGACTCCAAAGAGAAGGGGTCCTCTACCTACCTTCCATAAACCTCTTCCTATCTAACTAGTCCCCTTCCACTGTGGCACTAGAAACGCTGGCCTTTATTGTCCCTAATTAAAACTGACGTTTCCTTCAGATTTCAATGTGTCAGGTGTTTATCCAGTCCTATTTGATCCCAGGGTCCAAGAGGGCCAAGCTGGTCTGCAATGGCTCATAGTCAACAGAGAGAGGGCCCCCAGGCCTGTCACCTGAGAGACAAGGTAGGTTCATGGAGTTTTCAAACATTATTATCACCATCAGCTTACTTCGAAGGTCTTGGGACACCAGTTTTTCAGACACAGTTAGATTAGTGAAATGTCTCATTTCTCCAGCCCATACCCAACCTCAGGCCTGAGAAAGCATTTGTCAGTATGTCACTAATGATTGATGGCTTCGTTAGTAGGTCCAAGTCCCAAGGTTTGCTTCAGAGCGTTAGGAAGCACTCGGCATGGGAAGATAACAAGTCACCTGTTAATAGTGTCTTACAACTCAAGGAATTAAAAAAAAAAAAAAAACCTGGAGTGGTGGCGCACGCCTTTAATCCCAGCACTCGAGAGGCAGAGGCAGGCGAATGTCTGAGTTCGAGGCCAGCCTGGTCTACAAAGAGAGTTCCAGGACAGCCAGGGCTACACAGAGAAACCCTGTCTCCACCCCCCCCCCCAAAAAAAACAAACCAAAAAAGGATTTTCTGCTATCTATTGTTCAAACAGTTTATCAGAAGCAGGCAGGAATTACATCTGGAGAAAAGGAAACTTTTTAGAAAAATAAGGAAAATAAGATGCAACATGCTAGGCTGGTGAGATAGCTCAGCCTGTGAGGTGTTCTGCCCTTATGATAGCTTGGTGGGTAAATACTTGCATAAGCAGGGTGAACTGAATTCTGTCCCTGGAACTCAATTCCCGGAAGTTGTCCTCTGGTACCTGTATTCAAGCACAACACACACACACACACACACACACACACACACACATCACATGTTCCCTGAACATGTTAATTCTAATTTTCTATTCCTATTTCCCAGGACTCTGCCAAAAGAGAAGCCAGAATTCCCACTCTCCAAGCAATTAGTTCAAAATGTAACAAGCAGTCTGTGGTCACTGAACCCACAGGCCTCTAGAGGTCACTCAAGTTGACAGAGGCGTGGTAGATCAGAGACAGTCTGTGAATGGTTGTCAGAACTACAAAGAGCCTATTGGTCTTCGCCCCGTCTGGTTAAGATGCTTCCTGCCTTTATGGGGGCTAGAGATGTGGTCAATTGGTAGAGCGCTTTCCTCACGTATGCAAAGCCTCACATTGGATTCCCAGTGCTGACTAGATATGGTATGTGTGCACACTCTAGAGGGATAGGCAAGATCGAAAGTTCTAGGTCATTGCCAGCTGTCTACCAGGTTCAAGGCCAGCCTAGGCAACCTGTGACCTGTCTGACAGATCTCCTCTCTCTGCTTCTGACTGGGTTATGCTGGCTCCCCAAAAAAGAGTCCCGAGGAATCCCTGGCCTGATAGTTAACAGGTCTGGGGCAAGCTCTGAGACTATCGAGTTCCTCCTTGGGAGGTTCTGGTAGGGCCTCATGACCTCGCTGAAGCCCAAGGTCTGGATCTGTAAATAAGGACAGTCACATTTAGCTCACAGTGTCCTTGGGGCGCTCGGTGTTAGCCTTCAATAAAAGGCAAGTGCTGCTGTTGGTAGTTATGAATAGTGGAAATGGATATATGACTTAGTAAAAATGGCATGCTGGCAGACAAAAGTTTCGCTAGACACTGTCCAAAGGCTTCAGATGATAAAAGGTTGGGACTTTTTACACTAGTCCATCCTAAGAGTCCTCATTTTCAGTGGGATTGGGATGGGGTCAGGGGGTAGACCTACTCTCATGGCTGAAGTTTAATTGGGAACTCTTCTTTTATTCCCTTGGACTGATTATACATATTCTCTGCTGTCATAAAACTCACACCCAGGACCGTAGCACAGGCCACGTGCCCCATGGTGACCTCCTTCTGAGCCATCTCTGTGTCTTCTGATTGAAAACAGTGGCTTGAGATGGGTAGAACAATACACTCTGTCATGGTGGCCTCTGGTCCCATTCAGTGAGTACAGTGATCTGTTGACTCAAAACTCTGCCTCTCCCCCTCGGTGACACCAGTAATCCAGGGTGGGTGGGAGAGGGGGTTGGGGTCTCTTTACCTGGGAATGAGGGTTCCAGCCATACAGCATCCAGTAGTGATACCAGGGTGGTGGACCTTGTTCCACCTCAGATACTGCTCACTCTTCCAGCCATCTTACCATTGGACTTTGTTTCGGGGTGGGGGTGGGGGGATGTTGAAATATGTGAATTTTCTTCTAAAAACAGCAGACAGCAAAACAAAACAAAATCTGCTCTACAAATAGTCTTTTTTTAAAAAAAAAAATTGTTGAGAACAGCCTTGAGATAAAATTTGGCTCTCCAATCTTTTCATGCTAATGACGCCAAGACTGGAACTCTGCGCTAGGGCTCACTCCCTGGTGAGTAAGCCCAGGACAGAACATTATCCCCTCCTCCTCCTTCCAATCCATGCCCTGTCTCCCACTTGCTTGCAAGGGGACTGTAGGTCTCCTTTACAGTGTCTGTCACCACTCAGAGGCTGCAATGAATGACATCTTTTCTATTACAGTAAGGCTATAACTTAAAAAAAAAAAAAAAAAAAGGACAAATTCATTTTCTTCTCCATAAGACACTTGAAATATTTATAGGGGGAGGGGAACCCCACTACTGAAGTCCATTTGGTGTCTGACTATGACAAAAATGGAAGAAATAGAGATTAACAAGTCAAAATGGAGCTTGTTAATTAACATTAACTACGGTCACACAGCCTGCTGGGAATCATCTCTTTCCTGCTCAATTATGAGGATGAAAACTCATCTTTTACTGGAATAAAATGAAGTGTTCCTTAGCAGAGAGAAAAGGGTTCCCAAGGCTGACTGAAGAAGTATTGTTCTTCTAAGGGAAGAAAGAAAGATTAAAAAACAAAACAAAACAAATAAAACAAATCTGTTGTCCAGAGACTGAGACCTTAAAAGGGGCTTTAAGCATGGGTCTCAGCCCCTTCGGAGATCAAAAGACCCTTTCATAGGGGTCACATATCAGATATCTAAATATCAGATATTTACATTATGGTTCATAGCAGCAGCAAAATGACTGTTATGGAGTAGTAATGAAAATACTTTTGTGGGTCAAATACTTGGGTGTAGGGAGATGTCTTACACAATGGACGCAAGCAACTAACCTGGGGGTAATGATTATAAACACCTTAACAGGCTCAGGCCTGCTGAATCCAGATCACGGTCTTTTGGCTCTGTCACCAGCGTAATTATAATCAGAAATGGTGTCTACCATGTGCTAGATTTCATCACCCACTCCCTCCTGCCTTAAAAAATGTATTTATTCTGACAGGGCTGCTGCTACAGTGTATTGATGTGTAGCGACTCCATCTCCTCCCCCACAGACTTCCACCCCTGAGAGAAATACGATGATTCTAAAGGAAGCAGAATTAGATGTAGAGCCCTGGACTTTAACCTTGGCGTAACTAACTCTACAGTGAGATCAAGACTCCAGTCCAAAAGACAATCTCTACTGGCTCCAGGGATTAGGAGGGACTGCTCACCCCTGTGGCCATCTGTCCTGTCCACCATCCTGTTAGGACAGACAACCTGTAGGGAGCTAAAGAATGGCCCTTTTATGTTTGAGTCTCACCGCCCGTAAGACTGCCCTTCAGAAACCCTATCTTTCCCATCCTCTCGGTTCTCAGCAACACTAAAAGTCCTTTGTAAACATCCTCCCGGAACAGTCTGCAGATCTGTCTGATAAACCGCGAATGAAAAGGCAGATTAGGTAGGGAGTTTAAAGAAGAAGTCTGTCGGAGAAGTAGCTGGGGTCTCTTTGCTTGAAAAGCCCCAGAAAGGATAAAATCCTGAGTCTTACGGCGGGTGAGGAGCTGCAGGCTTGTAGTTCCGGCACTTGAGAGGCAGAAGCTGGAAGTTCAGGAGTTCAAGGTCATACTTGGCTACAAAATCAGTTTAAGACTATTTCACGAACAAACGGAAAATAATGTCTCATGATGTTGCAGACCTTCTAGTTTGCATAAGCACACTGTACTATTTACTCTAGTGACGTATTTCTTACTATATATGGCAGTAATTAGGTGACGCAGGACCATACTGATAAATATCCTGTTTTACTGCTAAGGAGAATTCTTCTCGTGAATGACCTCACCTATTCATTGTAAGGTAACAGTAATAAAACCGCTTTGCCTGGCTCATGTATGAGTCTGTATGTGAACACATGCTTTCATTTCAAGTCTAGTAGAATGTGAGTTGGGAAGATGCTAAACTAAAACCAAAATTGTTCTCTCAAACCCTTTAGACCACCTCATCTTATTTTGTGCCCGTTCTGTTACTTGCATTGTTGGTCTTACTAACTTTAGAGATTCGAGGCAGTATGTAGTAGGCTTGAGTCTCGTAATTGTTTCACACAGCCTTGTTGATAGCCCAGGCTATCCTTAACTCACTCTCCTACTGCCTTAGTTTCCCCAGTGCTGGGCTCACCAGCACGTGCATTCGTAACCAGCTATCATTGTGGCTTTAATTCGTGAGCTTCTTTAACGGCTGTCGTTAATTGTCTTCATTTGCTTTTGTGCCATCTGTCCGTGTGCTTCGTGGGTGAATGTCCGTTTGAATCTTTTGTCAGTTTTGTAAGATTTGTATATTTGGATGTGGCTTATTCACCCAAAAGCTCATGTACTAGGAACGTGACCCTCAGTGTGGCAGCGGTAGGAACTTTAAACTGGGGTCCTGTTGGACTACGAGGGTCCATTGTTAGAAAAAAATTGATGCTGTTCTTTAAGAACTGAGCTGGTAGCCAGGTGGTGGCGGCGCACACCTTTAATCCCAGCACTTGGGAGGCAGAGGCAGACGGATTTCTGAGTTCGAGGCCAGTCTGGTCTACAAAGTGAGTTCCAGGACAGCCAGGACTACGAGAAACCCTGTCTCAAAAAAACCAAAAAAA
>NC_034601.1:25122903-25177589 GCF_900095145.1 Mus pahari | reverse complement strand
AATATCTGCTTATCAGTGAGTGCATATCTAGTGACTTCTTTGTGATTGGGTTACCTCACTAAGGATGATATCCTCCAGATACATCCATTTGCCCAAGAAATTTTTTTTTTCTTTCTGAGATTCCATCTCACACCAATATTTAGCATTTTCTGCATGTAAAAATCATTATATCCAGCTTTTCTCTTTTTCCAGTTCTTTCTTACCCCATGATTCAACCCCCTTCCAACTTTATGCCCTTGAAGTGAAATTCTTGGGCTTTTTAAAATTTAATCCACCCCCCCACACTCCCCAGCCTAGGCTGGCCTCAAACTAAGCAACCAAGGTTGACCTTGAACTTCTACCTCTGTAGTGGACTGATTGTAGTTCTATGCCTTATTTACACAGTGCTGGTGATTGAACCCAGGATTTTACGGATGCTACGGAAGTACCCTCCCATCTAACCTAACCATGAAGTGCCAATGTTCCTATTCCTGGGCACAAAGATTTTTCTCCGATGTTTCTTCTGTCAGTTCTACAGCTTAGGCTTTGTATGTAGGGTTCCTATCTACCCTGAGTTAGTTCTTATAAAGTGGAAATAAATAATATTCCTTCATTTTTAAAATCCAATTTCTCAGCATAATTTATGGCATAGCTTTTCCTTTGTGTCTATTGAAGATCAAGTAACTATATATTTAGTATATCTATTCCTGGACTCTCTATATTATTACATTGATCTAATTGCCTTTGTTGCACAACACCACAACGGCTTGGTTACTGTGGCTTCATAATGCATCTGGACATCAGATCACGTAAGTCTTGCAATTTTATTCTTTTTCAAAAGCATTGGCATATACAGTTTCCTTTGTTTTCTAGGGTATCGCCACACATCTGTGCACTGAGCCTGCAATAGAGTATCCTGGTAGACCACACATCCCTGCACTGGGCCTTCAGTACCAGGGGTCCCTGTGCACCACACAACCCTGCGCTGAGCCTGCAGACCAGGGATCCCTGTGAACTCACATCCTATCATAGCTGTAGCCACATTTCCCTGTTTGCTGTTGGCCTTGGCAGGAGAGAGGCAGCAGGATGGGGTTTGGGGGGTTGAGGCTAGGACTGTGGGAGAGGCTGATTGGCACCTGGGTTTTAATTTCCATGGAATGTTTTCCTGGGCATGGCCTTTCTCTTCCTGGGTGGGTAGATGCACACAGGTTCCTGGGGAGTTGTGTTTTTCTTGAGCACTTTTTATTGGGTTTCAACTGAAAACACAGGATATTGGTATGGACTTTTAGGTTGAATTACAGTCTGCCCCCAATACTTCCTTGAGGCTACATTTTATTTTACCAGGCCTTTCTTAAGTCTCTCTTGCTTACCCAGCACAGAGTTACAGAGTTCTGAAGCCGGAAAGCACCTTCGGGACCATCGAAATGATCTAATCCTCCAATCTCACTGTTTGATGAAGAGGTGAGAAACTCAGTTTCCATCATGCGGGACTGATTGGTCATAGCACTGGTCTCTAAAACCTGTCAATGGGAAGTGTGAGCAGGCGCTCAGGTTTACCCGAGAGAGCCCTTGGTCCAGTATATTGCCTGGGTGCAGTTATTGATAATCACTCCTTTGTTTCTCCAAACGAACAGGTTAGATGATGAATAATGTAGCTGATGCTTGGTAATACTTTCCACCGTGTGGGTGCCAGTGTGGAGAAGGGGACAGCAGAGTGTCTCAGAGTTACATTCGTAAGCTCATCTTGAGAAGTTACATTTGTAACTTCTCAAGCATGAGAAAGAAAATAGGTTGTCGGGTCCAAAGGGTCTAGAAATACGTGGCCTCAGATGGTACATAAAACCCTCCAGTGCTGTGTTTGGCTGACCCAGCCTCCAAGATGCTTCTCCTTTCCAGGTCTCCTCCCTCCAAAGTCACCGGCCAATGTCGTAACTGCTCTGGTCCTGGAGGCCCTTGGGGTCCTGTGTCAACCTCAGTGCTCTGGCTTCTTGGGTATTTTTTCCTTCTGTGGAACATTCCTCTCCCCATCCCCCACCCCCCAACCTTCCTCTAATGGTCCCAGATATTTCCTTTAGAAACATTTGTTCCCTGCCCTCCCTCCACCCTCCCCCCCCACCCCACCCCCCCGCCCCCCTCTAATGGTCCCAGATATTTCCTTTAGAAACATTTGTTCCCTGCCCTCCCTCCACCCTCCCCCCCCCCCCCCCCCCCCCCCCCCGCCCGCTCTGGTCCCTACTCTTCATATCCACAGGCACTCCCTTTGAGCTTGTTGGGGGCATGTCTCCTGCCTGGACTGTGAGCAGTCTCAGGGGCAGGACAGTCAGTAAGCTCTGAGCACTGAGGTTGGTACAAGCAGAGGGCACAGGTAAATACCGCCAATTACATTCATTCAAGAATGATTCACTGAGGATTACAGTTTGGTACGAGCATAACACTGTGGGGTCCCAGCTCATGACCAGGGAATTGTTGCCCAGTTCCGCCAAGATAATGTACGGGCCTATGCGCTATATGCTGTTAGGGTCTTAAGGACTAATGGCTGAGGCGCCTATTTAACACACCAAGGAGGATCTAGCCAGTCCTAGCATTCCTCAGACCTTACCTGGCAGACCCCACCCTCTCCCCTGAACTTCTCTAGCTCAGGGGCTGGGCTGCCCTTCCCTATATGACCCTGTCATTTCCGTTACATAGCCCTTCCATCTACCCTTTCCCCTCCAGGCCTCTCGTCCTTCCTCTCCTCACACGGCTCAGGGCTATGCTCACTCTGGACTCTCCCAGATGTCCCTGCCTCTAGCTATGTTCTCTCCCTTTTATCTACAATAAGCTTTCTCCTCCACCATACCTAGAAGGAGCCAAGCTCTTTTTTTATCCCACTCCATCTCCACCGCGTTCATACCCCCATGTTTGTTTCTTTCCTGGAATTTTGTGCTCCTTTAGGAGGGAAAAAAAATAATCAGTCCATTAGTCTTTCCCACAAAGTTTATTTCTGAACTAACAGCATAAATCTCTGATCTATTTTAAAACAAGGAAAGGGAGGTTAAAATAACCTTTTCAAGGCCTCTGAAGTGAGTAGTTACTGTGATTGTTGAGCCCCATGCCTTGGGCCCTCGCTAGCTCAGCCCTGGGGAAGGAGGAGCCCTGGGCACAGCCCAACCTTGCCCTTGCCTTCTTAAGTTCAGGGTCTTCTTCAGCAGTTTTTATGGAAGGCAGGGCTGTGTTTGTGGCTGAACCAGCATGGGCTTTTCCTGAAGGCTTCCCAAGGCCGCCTCGGAGCTGACCAGGAGCCATGCTCGGTCTCTTGTGAGGCAGTCTCTGGTTTTGGTGAACAGTGTGTGAAGTTTCTGAAGGCACACACCGGGGACCTAGTGAGTCCAGGTCCAGAGGAGCTTGCCCAGTGGAACGGGAAGCCGGAGACAAAGGGAGATGTGGAACAGGCGTCCAAGTCAGGGTGGGGTAGGAAGGAAGGAGAGCGGGGAGAAGAGGAGTCTGGGATCCATCTGTGGAGAGGGGGGAAAAATTAGAACTTGTATTCTTCAGATTACTGCAAACCGTTCTCACACTCCACCCACCCACCGCGCCACCTCGGTTCAAGTCAGTCAATCCTCTAAACGCCAGCCTCAAACCTTGCTTTGGCTTCCTTCATTCAGAGGTTGGGGCGACTTCTCCCTAATTACCCGAGGACTCTCCTCGGGTCTGAGAAGACTGTGGTATGACGCACACAGAAGGCAAAGATGATCGGGCCAAGGGAGCTGACCCTCCAGGCCAGGCGACCGTGTCTGTCATCTGGGGATCTTGTGCTGTCTTCTCCAGTGTACTTCACCCAGCTCTGAGCAATTATCCGATTCCACCACAGCCCTTTTAACTAACTCAGAGCAAATATGAAGCCAGAGAGGGGATAAAGCGTGACTTGGAGGTGCAGAGAAAGACCAGCTGCCTTCAGGGATCCTGGCCCCAGGAGGCCCGATCACTCAGACACTCTTGAGTTTGCCAGGGCCTCATTCCAATCTGCCTCGGGCCTTCTCCTCCACCCTACAAGCTTCCCCATGAGAGAGGGAAAAGGAAGGATTTCCTGAGCCTTAAAGGACCCAGGGTGCGAAACTTAATTTGGAAGTGCTAAATCGGAGTGTGATTGAATTCTCCTGGACAGAATCTCTCACCAGTCTTTACTCCAGGAAATCTGAGAAAAAAAATCCAATAATCTGAGGGGAGCTATATGGGGCCACATGGCAAGACAGTCATTTCTACAGCCCAGAGCTAGACAGCTCGAGGGAATGGAACGCTGAACTCCTGGGTCAGCCTCACATGTAAGATGGCCTGGCCAGCGGAGGGCCTTCTCTTCTCCTCTCCTCTTGGAGACTTCAAGGTGGGGTCCAGGGCAGGTCTGGAGACAGAATACAGCCTCTGGCACCTAAGAAGCACTAACTGTATTCCTGGGGTAAAACCAATAAAATAGGAAGCAGCTACTTTAGATGCATTCTTGAGCCTAGGCCACATTCCACAAGCCTACCTTAAAAAAGCAGAATAAAACATAAAGCAACAGCAACAATAACAATAAAACCCATGAGTCAAACAGAGAGAGGGGAATAGAGGGAGACAAGGAGATGGGAAGCTAAGGGTTTGAGTGGACACACGGTATAACTTTTAAAATGTCCTGGGAGGGAAGAGGGACATCATGATGGCTTTTGCCACCAAGCCCACTCAGTGGAAAGAGAGAAGGAACTGCCATGAACTGTCTTCTGACCTCTATCCATGTGCCTCGCTCAGTACACATGCACAGATGAACAAATAAACGAATGAAACATTTTAAAACGAAAAGACGTTCTCTCTCTTGAGGCAAAGCTTGTCCTTAGAACTTAGAGACCATGGATGGCATCAGCTCCAGCTCCAGCCTTTGAAGATTCACAGGCTGTCATTCACAGCTTGACCCCACCCGGAGCTTAGGTCTACTGAACAGCGGGTCACAAGACTCTTGTCTCACAATTCAGGAAGCAAAGGGTACGACGTTCCCAAAGTTAACATTAAACTTAATTGTTAACAATTTTAACATGAAATGGGATTGGTGACCCTATCAAGGTGGTAGAGATTAAGAGGAGGGTCTGTCTCTATAGACCAGGCAGACCTCAAACTCAGAAATCTGCCTGCCTCTGCCTCCCAAGTGCTGGGTGGGATTAAAGGCGTGTGCCATCACTGCCTGGCACGGTCAGTGTTCTTAACCGCTGAGCCAGCTTTCCAGCCCCCCTTTCACCTCTTAACAGGAATTTTCAGGAGCCTAACTTCTGGCTCCCTAACACTTGCAAATTAATTCAGGAGTGAAAATATCACATCCATCAGTAACCAAGAGGAGCTTGAATGTTCATCACTCCTATGTGGATGGCGTATGAATTTTTAGTGGATATGTTTTGGAGTGGAGGCTATAAATATTACATACTCAAGCGAAGATGACTTGGTTGGCCAAATGCCTGCCACACACAGGGACACCCGAGTTTAGATCGCTAGCACCCTTGTAAAAGCCAGGCATGACGGTGTGGAACCAAGGGTCCTTGGAGTTCACTGGCCATTAACCTAGCCAAATGGAGTTCAATGAGAGAGAGACCGTGTCTCAAAAATATAAGAGGGACAGTGAGCAGCTTAAATTTAGTATTCACAAACACCCCGTGGACACTTAGTCACAACACTGTTCCCATGGTTTCTCAGTACAGCTGGCTTCTTAGAGCGTGGCTAAGGCTTCCTCAGTGTGCAAAAGCAAAACCTCATAGGCCAGCAGAGCATCCTTTGGGTGCCCTCTGTCTCTTAAGTTGTGCCAGGGCCAGCTCGGGGTGAAAGGGGGGAGAACGAGACCCTCTGAATCCTTTGGGGGTGTTGGGGATCGAGCACAGTGCCTCCTTACGCATGCTGGGCAGCTATCTCACTAGTCCAACCTCCACCCCTTGACCAGGGGACTTAACTTGATACTAATTAGGCTGGATCAACTCTCAGGACAGGGTAGCAGAAGCAGAGGTCCCCCGGGGCCAAGAAGAAGGAACGCCTCCTACTGTAGCCTCAGGCAGAGGCCCCGAGGCTGTTTCCTGGCTCGTTCTACAAACCAAGGGATCAGTCACTGTTCTCTGAGAGTAACCGCATCTAGGCAGGTTCTGGGTGGGTCTTATAGAGAGACGTGAAGAAGAGCCTGGGAATGGGTTCTGGTGAAGGCCCACTAATGAGAGACCCACAGAGACATTCAGGACCCGGAAGAGGGCAAACAAGTGCCATGTGGGTTAGCAGCTGATCTCAGTCTGAATTGGCAGTCAAAAGGGGAGGGGGTATTTTCCTACAGGTTGTCAAAGACTCGTTTAAAAAAAAAAGCAAATGTGTTGGATATAAAAGAAGCACAAGTACTTGGGAACAGGGAGAAAATAGTCACTACCCAGAACCTCTTGACCCAGGCTCGACTCATAGCGCAGTCTCCTGGGTGGATTCTATTAGGCTTCCTGGTAAGAAAGGGATGCGTGTGGCTTTGTGGAGCCGATCTTATCTTACAAGGCATCAGAACGAACTTTCGAGTCTTTTGTAAAGAATGCAGTTGAGGAAAAACAGGCGGGAGTTGGGCATTTCTTGAGTCTCGGCAAAATACAACATTTACACTACTGTACGTGGCTTCCTTGGACGCCTCACGAAAAGCAGGTCTTGGTAAAACTCTGGGAAGTGAAGCGTGCCAACAGGGCCTGAGGTGGGAAAGGGAGGGGAGACTCAGAGAGGGAAAAGCCAAGGCAGGCGGTATGCAGTGCTGGGTGGCGCCCCGCATGCTCCACAGATTTGGGGAATGTTTTACCTGCTTGTTTAGGAACATCTTCTAAGTCCCTTGTCAACTCCAGTAGACAACTTGACACACCCAGGAACAGCCTTCATTAGATTGGCCTATAAGTATGTCTGTGGGGCATTTTCTTGATTGCTAAGTGATGCAAAGGGCTGAGCCACCGTGGGTGGTACCAGCCCTGGGTGGGTGTGCCTGGGCTGTTAAGCAAATAGAAGCAAGCCCATATGCAATGTTCTTCCGTGGTCTTGGCTTCAGTTCCTTCCTCCAGGTTCCTGACTGGAGTTCCTGCCTTGGCTTCCCATGATGGTGGCTGGGTGACCTGTGTGACACCAAGTTGGTTCTGGTCAATGTATATATCACAGCAACAAAAGCAGACGAGGCTAGCCCTATTGCAGGACGGGCGTTTCGGTAGGTCCTAAGGATGCAGTCTGACTGTGCAAGCAGTTCACACACTCACAGGATTGGTAGTTTGAAATGGCAGCCCAGTACATAACGAAATGATATCAAAACAAAGTCTGAAGAGAAGGCCCCAGCGAGGTTTCTGAGGCTGCGCTGAGACCTAAAGGTTAGTGTTAGCTCAATTGACTGGCCTGGGGCTGGGCCAGTGGGGTGGAAGTAGGGATTTAGGAAAACTTATTGCTGTTGGTTAGGTTTTCCTCCTTCTTTCATTGTCTTTTCTTTTGTTTGTTTTTTTTGTTTTTAGAGACAGAGTTCTTTGTATAGCCTTAACTAGATCTGCCTGCTTCTGCCTCCAGAGTGCTGGGATTAAAATTGTGCTGCCATTCCAGATCCTCCTCAATCTCTGTCTCTCTGTGTCTCCCTCTCTGTAGCTCCTCCTCCTCCTCCTCCTCCTCCTCCTCCTCCTCTTCCTTTTGTCTAAATAACAAAGCTGGGCTATTGGAAGGGTGCGTGGAGAATCTAGAGTCTAGCACTGATGCTCACTCCTGTTAGACCCAGGTGGGTCTTTGGCTGATGGTTGTCAACATTCATCTCCTGAGGTGGTTTATAATTCCCGTTCCTCCTGTGATCCTGTGTCCCCTAAAAACTACCGGGTTTTGTTCATGTCCTGGTCTCCATGGTTCCCAGCACAAAGCAGAAACTCAGAGAAGTTTATAGAAGGAGTAAGTGGGTGGGAAGCCAGGTGATTCACAGACACTAAGGGATGACCTACCCATCTCTGTACCAGCTTCTACTTCAAATGTTTAGAGTGTTTGCTAATGTCAGGGAGCTTTGCAGCAGTTCTGTGACCATAAAACCATTAACAAATGACCCTGGTCCAGTGTGTAGCCAGGGCTGGCCAGAGGTGACGACCCTAGTCCAGTGTGTAGCCAGGGCTGGCCAGAGGTGACGACCTTGGTCCAGTGTGTAGCCAGGGCTGGGTAGAGATGACTACCCTGGTCCAGTGTGTAGCCAGGGCTGGCTGAGATGATGACTCTGGTCTAGTGTGTAGCCAGGACTGGTCGAGGTGACAACTCTGGTCCAGTAGTGTAGCCAGGGCTGGCCAGAGGTGACATGACATGTTCTATTTTCACTCACTGGTCCCTTCCAAATCGGGTTGCACATTTTGTTTGGCCAACTGTATTTTCTTGTCTTCCAGTAGCGCCCAATCAAACCCAGGGCTTTGCATACACTAGTACCTGCTCTTTCTTGAGCCATACCCCAGCCCCACCCAAGGAGAATGTGAGATGCCATCAGCTGCAAGAGGGAGGGGAATTATATCTAGGATGCCAGTGTGATTATTAGTACTGTCAACCTGAAAAGCTCTAAATCACTTAAGAGACAGACTGCTAAGTATCTGAGGGAAACTCTAGATTGGGTTGCATTGGGAAGATCCACACTGGATGTGGGTGGTACCATCCTATAAGCTGGGCTGCTATAAGGAATAAAAAGAAAGAAATCAGTCAGCTCGGGAGGTGGCTCAGCTGGGCAAGTGTTTGCTACAAAGGCAAGAGACCCTGGGTTTGGATCTGCAGCATCCCCATAAAAATCTCGGCTCGATGGTGCTCCCCTGGAGTCCCACTGCTAGGCAAGCAGAGGCAGTGATTTCTGAGGCTTGCTGGCCAGTTGTTCTAGTAGAATCAGTTAGCTCTAGGTTCAATAAGAGACCTTGTGTCAAAAAATAATATGGAGGGGGCTGGAGAGATGGCTCAGCGGTTAACAGCACTGTCTGCTCTTCCAGAGGTCCTGAGCTCAATTCCCAGCAACCACACGGTGGCTCACAACCATCTGTAGTTGGATCTGATGTCCTCTTCTGGTGTATCTGAAGACGTGACAGCGTACTCACATGTATAAATAAATATTTTCAAATAAAAAGACGGAGAGCGATTGAGGGAAACGCTGGATATTGACTTCTGACTTCACATGTATGTGCATGTCACCAGCTCATATAAGTCATACATGCACTGACATCCATACACATACTAAAATAAAAAAGAGGAAAAGAGCAGAGTACTAACATTTCATCTCTTCTTGTTTCCTTTCTGCAGATGCAGTGTGGTCAGCTGCCTTACTCTCTCTCCTGCAGTCCTGCCTTTACTGTCATGATGGTCTGTACCCTCAGACTGTGAGCCCAACATACAGGTGCGCATCATTGCCAAGAGAAAATGGATTTCAGTGGAAGGTGGGGTGGAAGAAGAGTCCCGAGGTGGATGCTGAGGAATTGCAGAGTCTCCAGAAGAATTTTAAACACAGGGGATGCCATGGCAGGTAAGGAGGAGGCAGTTGCATGAATGGAGTTTTTGTATGGCTCAGCACGTACAAACAGTTGTTGGCAGAAGAAAGGGTAGGAAGTAAGTGAGTAACCCTGATCAGGGCATGTCAGTAGAGCCCAGGGTGCAGGATGAGCCTGGCTGAGAGACAGGAAAGGCATGCCAGATCTAAGCAAGTTGCAGGCATCCTTGGAAAGAAGGGAGGACAGAGGTCTCAGGCTGTCTCTTAGAGAATGGTGAGAAGGGGCCAGAGTACCAGCACTTTCTGCTCTTGCAGAGGACCAGGGTTCAGTTCCCAGAACCTAAGTGATAGGTCCCAAGCCAGTTCCAGGGGATTCAACGCCCTCCTCCATCCTCCAGAAGAATCTGTATGAATATGGCATACAAACACTGCTCTTGGCAAGGTGTGTGGGAGGAAGGAAACATTAGCCCTCAGCTCTAAAGCTCCTATCTCTTTCCGGTAGTGAGCAGGGGTGGAGAGACCACGGCCTTTGGGAGATGCTCCAAATCGAAACTATAGGCAGAGGAAAAGGGAAGAGGAGGGGGGGTGGAGAGGGGGTGGAAGACTATTAAAAGTTCAAAATACAGCCAGGGAGCGGTAACGCATGTTTTTAACCCCTGGAGACAGAGGCAGGCTGATCTCTGTGAGTTCAAGGCCAGCCTTGGTCTACAGGGAGAGAGTGAGTTCCAGGACAGTCAGGACTACGCAGAAAAACTATCTCAAAATAAATTAATAATAATAATGATGATGACGATAATAATAAATATTGGCCACATGGCAATGAAGAGGGAAGAGAACAGAATTTAGAGACAGTACTTGAGAAACAAGGAGAGGATGGAGGAGTCATGTGTGTGGGGGTGAGGGGTGATGAATTTAAGGGAAAAGGGCAGGAGATAAAAAGTTGGGGAGTAGAGGATCCACAGGGACAGGATTTTACCCAAGGAAGGAAGAATAGTGGTTCTGCCAAGGCGTCACAGACGGCAGAAAGTATGTGCCTCTCCTCTCCATCTCTCTAGCCCTAAGCCGCTCTCAACTCCTCATCCCAGTGCTCTGAGTCATCAAAGCGTCTGTGCCAGGATGGAGGGAGAGAGGCATCCCTTTAAGACCCAGAGAGTGGCAAGGCTGAGGAGGGCCTTAGCAGAGGACAAAAAGAGGAGCCGGTCCCTGGAACTGTTTTACCTAAGGGGCTTGAGGAAGCCTTCCTGTAAACCTTGGATCCTAGCCCCAATTCCAGGCCTCATTAGAGAGTCACAAAATAAATGAAAGTTTGTGTGTGTGTGTGTGTGTGTGTGTGTGTGTAAACATATATATACACACATATGTTTATGCTGTGTCATGCCAGAAAACAATGCTGTTCGCTCTTAATACATCTGAAATGCTGTTCAGGACCTTAGCTTCTGGAATGGGTTTGACATACTGAATTTATTCCCGTGTGCTCTGCTAAGGAATAATCCCATTTTATGGTCTTGATGGCTTAGGGATAAATTTTATAACCATATATCAATGGGGAAAAGCTGGTGGAAGACAAGCTATCTACCAGAAAGCACAGAGTCTAGCACAGTGCTTGTCAACTCTAATAGGCTTCTCCAGGCTGGAGTGTTTGTAGACTAAATCTATAAAGTTCATGCCTCACATTGATGACTGAATTATAAAGTAGGTGGAACACGAAGACAGAGTGAACTTGTGAGAAAGAGTCTTTAAGCAAAGAGGTATTCCTTAGGCACCATGGCCACCGTCACTCAGCCATACGTGTAACTGAGAAGGAGAGACACAAGTAGAAACAGGAGGATAGCCACAGCGAAGCCTTGTTATTAATTTCAATTACAAGTATTTACTTGGGCTGCCATCGGGGTTCCCCTCATTCTTGTTACAAGGATTTATAGCATAAATAATAAAACCAGAGCTGTGTTTACCTGCTCTGAGTCTTTAAATGACATCATCCTGTTTTGTGTTGTTCTTAATTATATGTAGCTGTGTCTGTGTGAGGATGTACATGTGAGTGTGGGTATCCCAGAGGCCTCTGATGCCATGGAGCTGGAGTTACACACTGTTGTGAGCTGCCTGATGTGGGTGCTGGGAACCAAACTTGAGACCTGCTGAGACATCTCTCCAGGCCCCTACTACGTTCACCTTATGAATGAAAGAACTTGTAGTAAACCAGATTCAGACTCACTATGTGTATTTTCAAAGTGACTGTTGTACCTCCTGGATAGCTAAGTTTTGGTCTTTTGCTAATTTAGACTGGCATTAGTGTTTAGCCAGACTAGTTCATTAAGTGCACTTAATTAGGCAAACAGACTAATGGGGGACGCCTAGCCAGTTGGGGAAGAGGGCTTCTGAAAAGGAGGGAATCCTGGTAAGGACTTGCAGATTGCATTTTCTTTTTAAAGAAGTAGGGTAGGGTACAGGGGTAGGGCCTAGGGTAGGGGGTGGGGACAGATGCAAAGGGTGGGAAAGTGGGAAAGCAGGAGTATTTTACCTCATCCTGCTCTTGAGAATCACAACAAAGGGTAGGACCACAGCAGAATATATTGGAGCAAACTCTGTGAATGTGGTCTTCCTCCAGTGCACTAGAGCAGAGGTTCTCAACCTTCCTAACACTGCGACCCTTTCAATACAATTCTTTATGTTGTGGTGACTCTCCAACCATAAAATTATTTCCATTGCTACCACATAACTGTAATCGTGCTTCTGTTATGAGTTGGAACATAAGTGCCTGTGTTTTCCGATGGTGATGGTTTTAGGCACCCCTATGAAGAGGTCATTTGATTCCCAAAGGGGTTGCAACCCGCAGGTTGTAGAACCATTCATGCTAATGGAAGCGTGAATCTTGTTAGCATTTCAGGTGGCCTTTTTATAACAGTGGTGATTTACAGGGTCCATTCTTGAGGTCTCAGTTTCTATATATGTTAATGGTGGGTGTGAAATAATACCAGGGCCATGGTTGACAGTCTGAAAGTATGCCTCATATAGGTGTGTCCTTGAGAGAGCATGTGCAGGGACCATGTTGGTGAAAGGACTTTAGTGATTCCTGATTTAGCCTTCTCACCTGGCTGCATGGGAACCCAGAGCTCAGACACTTATGTGGACGCACACATCTCCTAGGTAGTGGTCCACTTGGCACTGGAAGCCATATTTCCTGACTCTAATTCCTTCTTCTTAACTGTGTCGACTATGCTTTTTAAGGCGATGGTAGGGTTTTAAGTTCTAGACATTGAACCCAGGGTCTCAGGCACCCATAGGTCCCTCACCAAGGAATCTGACTAAGCTATGCCTCCAGACCACAGAATGATTAATCTTGAAGTTAAATACTTGGCAATAATTTTTCCTAGGTAAACTTTGACTAATTATTGATTATACTGGTCATGTCTATTGTTACAGTGTTAATGATAACTCAGAAGGCCAAAAGGTTGCTTGGTGGGTAGAGTCTTCTTTTGTATCAGCCCTGAGTAACACTTCCCTTTCATATCATTTAACTTGTAATGAGTTAAATTGTTACTTTTTTTTTTACTTTGTCTCTTGAGGGCCAGGCTGTGAGTATATAGCTACAGAATTCATGCCTTTATCCTCTAGTGCTTGGCTTAACAACTAGCATGAAATTTAGAAACTATGGAAGAAACTGTGGTCTCCCTTAGGGCGTGGTGCAATTACAAGTAGATGCTAAAAATCAATGGGCAAAGGCCATTACTAGCTTTCTTATCTGGTGAATACACACTGTGGTCTTTCCATAAAGCACCATTGCAGAGGCTTCAAGTCCATTTACATGCAGACATCCAGCACCATTTGTTGAAGATGCTTTCTTTTTTTCCACTGAATAGTTTTGGTTTCTTTGTCAAAAATCAAAAGTCCATAGGTGCATGATTTCATTTCTGGGTCTTGGACAAAATTCCATTGGTCAACCTGTCTGTTTTTGTGCTAGTACTATGTAGCTTGAGGTCAGAGATTGTGACACCTCTAGAAGTTCTTTTATTGTACAGGTTTTTTTTTTTGTTTGTTTGTTTGTTTTTAAGCTATACTGGGGTTTTTTGTTTTTGTTTGTTTGGTTTGGTTTTTTTCCATATGAAGTTGAAAATTGCTCTTTCAAGGTCTATAAAGAATTGTGTTGAAATCTTGATGGGAATTGCACTGAATCTGCAGATTGCTTTTGTAAGATGGCCCTTTTACTATGTTAATCCTACCCATGAGCATGGGAGATCTTTCAGTCTTCTGAAATCTTCAGTTTCTTTCTTCAGAGACTTGAAGTTCTTGTCATACAGGTCTTGTACTTGTTTGGTTAGAGTTACACTAAGATATTTTATATTATTTGTGGCTATTGTGAAGTGTGTTATTTGTCTAATTTCTTTCTCAGGCTGTTTATCATTTGTATAAAGGAGGGCTATTAATTTTTTTTTTTTTAGTTAATTTTGTGTCCAGATACTTTGCTGAAGGTGTTTACTAGCTATAGGAGTTTTTCTGTAGAATTTTTGGGGTCACTTATGCATACTACTATGTCACCTGTGAATAACAATACTTTTGACTTCTTCCTTTCCAATTTGTATCCCCTTGATTTTCTTTAGTTGTCTTATTGCTCTAGCAAGAATTTTAAATACTATATAGCCAGAAATCAGAAACACCCTAAATGTCCTCCAATTGAAAAATGAATAAAGAAAATTTACACAGTGGAAAGCTACTCGGCTATTCAAAACAAGGACATCATAAAATTTGCAGGTAAATGGATGGAAATAGAAAAGATCGTTCTGAATGATCTGAGTGACCCACAGACAAACATTAGGTGGAGGAGTTCAGGGAGTCCTGTGAAAGAGTCAGGGTAAGTCTGAGGGAATGGCAGGAGCCAAGGACATCACAAGAAGACCTACAGAGTCAACTAACCTGAATCCCATGGGGGCTCACAGAGACTGAGCCATCAACCAAAGAACATGCATGGGTTGGACCTACATATCTGTAAGACATGTAGCAGATGTACATCTTGGTCTTCATGTGGGCCTCCAAACAATTGGAGTGGGAGTTTCTCTGACTCTCTTGCCTGCCTTTGGACCCCTTTCCTGCAGCTGGGGCTGCCTTATCTGGCCTCAGTGGGAGAGGATGCCCCCCAACCCTGCTGGGACTTGATGTACCAGGACAGGTTGGTACCCATAGGAGGCCTCCCCTTCTATGAGGAGAAGAGGAGGGAGGAGTGGAGGGAGGAGTGTGAGGGTGGGACTGGGAGGAGAGGAGGAGGGCTGAGATGGGGTGTGAAGTGAATAAATTAATGACAAAAATGCTGACAACAAAACCACAGCACAAACGGATGAGTTGATGTCTTCAAACATTTAGGGAACGAGACCCAGACTATGTGCTTCCAACCTGATTGCTATGTCGCAGTAAAACAAGAACAGAGCAGGGTGCGGTGGCACGCACCTTTAATCTCAGCACTTGGGAGGCAGAGGCAGGCGAATTTCTGAGTTTGAGGCTAGCCTGGTCTACAAAGTGAGTTCCAGGACAGCCAGAGCTATACAGAGAAACCCTGTCTCAAAAAAAAAAAAAAAAAAAAAAAAAAAAAAAAAAAAAAAAAAAAAAAAAAAAAAAAAAAAAAAAAAAAAAAAAAAAAAAAAAAAACAAGAACAGAGGCAGAAGTAAGGCCACCTTTGCCCTTTCTGATCTCTAATAGAACTTGTATTTTAAATAGTTAAATAGCAAAAAAAAAAAAAAATTAGGTTTTTTTTTTTTAAGAGTAAAACTAAAAGTTCCCCATCTACACCTACATTTTAACTGTGTTTTCTTTGACAACCAAATCCTAACTCTTATTTCTGTTGTAGCCCAGGCTAGCCTAACTTGCGGGGGTGGGGGGGGATTGCCACCACACCTTGCTCCTGACTTTTTTTTTTTTTTTTTTTTTAAAGTTAAACCGTTTTATTAGAGAAATGAGGACAGCCAGCTATCCCTGTGGTCCAGGCAGGCAGCTTTGGTTTCCAGCTCCAGTGGAACCTGTGCCAGAAAACAGCAGGACACCAGGGGACACCCAGAGCCTGTTTGTCTTTTGTGTTGACTTTTTCTCCTTCCTGCTTGAAGGGAAAAACTTCCCTGGTTTCTTCCTCGGTAGGAACTCATCTGTCTGGGCACCCTCTTGTTTAAACTGCAGTCCTGGCACCCACTACATCACGCGTGGGATTAGTCACAAGCGGCTCTGTCTCGGTGGCTAAACAGGACTTCATCGCCACTAAGGTTGTCAGCTTAGCGCCAACTGCAGGCTGCCGGGCGCTTAGTAGGTGCTCAAGATGTTTAGAAACGAGGCTCCCCTCTCTTAGGGTCCCCAGCATCCTGGTCCGGTCCAAGGCATGTTTTGTTTGTTTGTTTGTTTGTTTGTTTTTTTGGGGGGGGCGTGTGTCCGAGGTGGTCCCTGCCTGCCTTCTCCTGTCCCGCTGGTCTGACTCCTGGCAGGGCCCTGCAGGCCTCCGGTGCCCCGACCCTGGCCCCCGCCCAGCTCCGCGGCTTCTAAACGCTGCCCCGAGCTACCGGGAGAACTGGAAAAACACTGGCAGGCCGCCCCACCCCCAGCGGGCCGGGCGGCCGCGACTCTGCGGCTGGGGCCTGCTGCCTGGGCGGCGCTGGCCCGGGGCGGGGAAGCGGGGGCGGCGGCCTGCCTGTCAGCGGGAGCGGGCGCGGGCTCGTGTGTCAGCGGCTCCCGCCCCTCGCCGCCCCCGCCGCCGCCCGCCGGGCCTCCCGCCGCCGCCGCCCGCCCTCCCCGCGGCCTGGCAGGCTGCCGGCTGCACAGGCGGGGGTTCGCGCCGTTCTCACGACCTCTCAGGTTGCCTGAGCTCATCTGGGAGCTATTCATTTCCTGCCAGAAAGCAGCCGGGCCTGCTGGGCGAGCCACCTTGGCCGCAGGGCCGCCGGGGCCGGCCCGGTGTGGCCGCCCTGGGCCGCTCCCGCCCGGCCGCGGTCCCCGAGGCCTCCCAGGAACCCCGAGCCACCCTGGCGGGCGCAGCTCGCCCGCCCATCTGGTTGCACTTAGAAGCCCGGAGGAAGCGAGCGGCGGGTTGTTACCGGCCAAAGGGTGTGGGGAAAGTTAATTGACTTTAATGACAGGTTCGCCGTGACGATGTGGGGGTCTGGTTAAATCTCTGGGTCCCCACGGCAGAAGCGCGTGGGAGGGGTCAGGATGAGACCCCCGAGGAGGGGGCGAGCCTCAGTTGCTCACCCAGAATCGGTCCCTCACCTCTACCTCTCCAGATTGATGCTAGAAACCTCTGGAGAGCCGAGAGGCTCCAAGGATCTTCAAGGAGAGACCTCGAGGTCTCTGGCCTCAAGGACAGAGTTTGAAGCTGTCTCTTATCACAGGAGAGATCAGCTCATCAGGATCTGGTAGAGGGGCCAGGCAGCTGGGTGTGCCCTGAGGTGGTATAATTAGGCCAGGCCCAGAGGATCTGTAGGGTTGCCAGAATAAACTGGAATGCTTCACCTCCCCCACCCCTAGCTACATATTTAAGAAACAGCAGGGATACAGGGAGACAGCAGTGTCTAAGAAATAAATCTATACCGTTTATGAACTTGGACCTATTGTGGAGAAGGGAAATGACTTATCCAAGGTGATGCCTGCCATGAGTTGTGGTATAGAACAATGTAAACCCCCCCCCATGGGGATGTAGTCTTTCTTCTACTTCATATTATACAGAACAGGCTGCATTTAATAATGTAAATTCAAATTTCGGGGGGGGGCTCCTTTTCAAAAAGAACAAATGGTTTATTTTCCTCTCACTTCTTCCTGATGCTGCTGTGTGACACTTTTGGCGACATTAATAAAGATGCATGGAGAAATTGAAATTTCCCTTGTAGCTGCCCCTCCATAAATGTAAAAGGAATTACTTTTTATAAAATTGAGTTTATGATGTCTTGGTTATTTCTACTAAAGAAGCTAAGAATTTTTGGTGGAAACAGGACAGGGTTCACCAGATTTTAATATCTGAATTTGGGATGTGTCTTAATAGAGTAATTGTTACTATGCTTATGTATAAGCAGAAAGGAAAAACCAGGAAAAAAATGGAATGACGAAGAAGTATGCGTTGAATACCTTTCTTGTGCAGAAAATAAGGCAAATAGGAGCCAATTAAACAAAACAAAACAAAACTATCTTTTAAACCTCTCTCTCCGGGGGTCGAAGCTGAAGGTCCTGGAAAGAACTGGCTGCTGTCTGCTAGATCATTCCTGTGATAGAGCCGCACTCCGCACTGGCCTGTGGGAAAGGCTAGAGCCAGGCGGGGGAGAGGTAAGGCTTTTGAAACAAGACAGAAAATCGTTGGCTTTATCTTTGTTAGGAAAGCTTCAAAGATTGATCTCTCCCGCCTCATCCTTCTCCTCCCAGAAGCCGCCGCTGTAAGGGAAAGGGGGTGGGGGTTGAGAGGCGGGCGGGAGGGGCGGGGGCTGGGCGGAGGACTGGCCGGCTGTGGGGGAGGAAGGGCGCGCCGGCCAGACCCACAGCGCGGCTGATGTGTCTGGTCTCGCAGGGCTCGTGGTTTTCATTTCCCCAACACCTGGATGCAGTCAAACACCTGGCCAAATCTGAGAAAATCTGACAAGCCTTTGTGATGGGATTTGGAAGAAATTCCCTGCAGATCCTGGCACAGTTTAAAGCTGTCCGCTTTGAGTTAGGACTTGTTAAGGAGGGTTGTGTGAGCTGAAACCCGAGACAACCCTTTTGCTTCTATCTGGAGCCCACATCTTGCCTGGAAATGGGGCATGACCAAGCGAAGGGGTCGCTTGCTGTTTGTATTAAAAGGGGGAAAACGGCCCGTGTGCCTGCCAGCGCAACCCCCACATGCTTTCTCCATTAAAGTCAAGCGCAGAAACTTATCAGAAACATATGTCTGCTGTTAATCATCTGGCCCGGGCTCCACTTGGGAGTCTAACTAGTTGTCCCCTGGCAGAGAGAATCTGTTGACCTTTTCAGCTTGCTTGAAGAGGGTGAAGAGAGGTATTTCAAACTTTGTGATGCGGGTGCCAGGGGATGCCTAGCTGCGCCTAAGTAAGGACAGACTAGGGAAGGAAGGTCCCAACACTGGAGGGCTGCAGTGTGCCTTAAGCATGATTTTGCTTTAGGAGGCCAGGGGCTACTCCAGGGAGGGAGTTGAGAGCCGCCCTTTGGGAGGTAAAAAAAAAAAAATAAGGACTGTTTATCAGGAAAGCCCCATCAAATGAATTCTCATAAATTAGGTCTTTTTAGATCATTGAGTGTTGGTGAAAGGTTTGATGGTTCCTGTTTAAAACATTAAATATGTCCTATTTCTGAAATCCCAAACTAAGTGGATTTCAAGCCCCCCCTTTTTAAATTTTGAAATAATCAGTTACAAGACATAAAAGCCTTCACTCTTTTATTATATTTTCTCAAATAAACTTCCCCAAAGGAAGATATTTTAAGAGCATTTTCAAACATCTTTGGCATCACATAAAAAAAGAAATCTCGTGTAAAAAACGAAATGTCATCTCAACTTTTATAATACAAAGGCGCAATCCAATATGAACATATAAAATATATATACAAATGCAGTGCATGGTCAGTCACTTAATACAGCTCTCTACAAAAAGTAACTTTTTAGAATTAAAAAAAGCAACAAAATAACCACCGAATTATAAAAGTCTCTCCTAAATTCCAAGTTCGTATTTAGTGTCCGTCAGAAGAGAGGTGGGCTAGGGAGTTTATGGGTAGCAGTGGCCTGAGGCCCTCAGTTCCGCCACGGTCTCCACATGGAGTCCGAAGTGAGCGAGGAGCCACTGGAAGGTGACACTGCGTTAGGACCCACCGAGGTCCCACTGTTGCTTGTGTAGACCGGGATGACTGGGCCGCTGTGGGCGAAGGCCCCGTTGGGGATGAGGAAGGCAAATTGGCCGTCAGGAGCCGGCACTACTTGGAAGCCGCCAAAAACCTTGGCAGCCTCTCCAGCCTGGCTGCCCAACTTGCAGGGTGCGCTGCCGGGAGGGGGCGCCGCGCCCCCGGGGATGGGCACAAGCGGTGGCGGCGGCGCGAATGGCGCGTGCTGGGGACCGCCAGGTCCTGACGGGGGCGGCGGCGGCGGCGCCTGCAAGGCGGGGTGCGCCTGTCCGGGGTAGGTCATGGCGTTGATCTGGGTCATGCAGTTGGCCAGGTGGCCCAGCAGCCGAGTGCGCACCTCGGTGTTAACGCCCTCACACGTGGACAGGAAGCGGGTCACCTCGTTCATGCACTCGCTGAAGCCGGCGCGGTACTTCCCCAACACGCTCGGGTCTGTGCTGAGCGCGGCTGCAGGCCAGAAGGAGAAAAGACCGGTCACCGAACAGCCCTGGCCCCGGAGCCACAGCCTCCCGCCCTGGGAGGTCCCCGCAGCGCGCCTCCGGAACCACCTGGGGTTGGGAGGGTGGGGTAGGCTAAGAACAGCCAGCTCCTTCTCCCTAGATTGGGGACGTAAGCCAGGACACTCCCTCCATCTAAACCGATCTCAGCTCCAGATCTGCCACCCCTAGACCCGCGCGCGACCTGACCTTGGACAATGCCACCCAAGGCGCCTTCCAAACCCCACTTCCCTTCCTGCGGCAGAGGTTGGACCGGTGCTAAACCACTGACCTCTACCTTCTATCCAGCCCCAAACTGCCTCAGTCTTACATCCTTTCTCTCTCACCGGCTTCCACCACAGCCAAGCTGCCCACCACCCTTCTCGGCTACAACCTCTCCCTCCATTTCCGGAGCAGTAACAACTTGGGAGTTGTGGCTATAAATAAGACCCAGACCGTGGGAACGCGGAGTGAGCCAAGGCAGTAAAATGTAGCTGAATGCCTCTCACAACCGCGGGCGGAAGTCTGGAAGAAATGACCGCGGGCCGAGGGGGACACCCGCAGAGAGGGGACGCACGCGCGATCCTTACCGGTCATCTGCGCCCGCTGCAGGTTCCGGAGGTGCTTCACTGTCATTTCCAGAATGTCTGCCTTCTCTAGCTTGGAATGCCGGGAGCTCTGTGCAGAGGAAACAAGGGATGAAAGTCAGACCACCTTGTCAGCTGCCTCCGAGTTTTGAAGGTCCCCGCCCGCATGTCCCACATCCCAGGGCCGGGCGGCCTCTCTCCCGCCAGTGGGAACGCAGTGCTGGCGGGGTAAGACCCACACGCAGCAGGCTACGTGCTTAGTTCTTTGTGCCTGGGAAATGTCATTACATTCGTAATTTAAAAAAAAAAAAGGCATAAAAAAAGCATTGTTCACTTACATCTTTCTTAAGTGCATCCAAAATCAGTGTTTTCAGTTGGCTCAGACTTTCATTTATTCTTGCCCTTCGCCTCTTCTCCATGATAGGCTTTGATGACTGCAAAGGGGGAGAAAAGAGGTCCTGAGTTCCCATGGGATCTGCCATTTCACCCCGAGGTTTTAAGAGAAAAGTAAAAGGAGCTCCACTGAGCACAACCCACTTAATTTCTAGGGGCACTAGGGAGACGCAGATACTGTCTTACCTTTCTGTGCTCAGAGGCCGTCTTTGGTTTGTCCGGTGTCGTGTTGACACTGGCTGGGGTAGCAGCCACCGGGGAGGAGGAATTTTTCTCCATTATATCAGCTGGCATTTTCGTTTCTTTTTTTTTTCTTTCTTTCTTCTCAGTCCCCAGAGAATTTTATTTTTGGAATCCTTCACGCAAAAAAAAATAATTTTTTTTCCTGCTTAGGTCCCTTTTACTTGACTTTCATAAGAAAAACTACTGAGCAATTGAAGGTTTATTACGTCTTAGGGCTACTTAGTGATCGGTAGCACTATTCCAGGACCAAGGAGAGAGGTAGACGGGGGATTCCGCTGTTATCAGCACCAGCTCCAGATCCTGTGTGATCCGCAGGCCCTGGCGGCCTCTATATATATCTGGGACTGCACGCGAACGGCTCGTGTGAAACTTCCCAAACTTTCTTTCCCACAGTAACTTTCAGCCAATGGGAGGAAGAGACACGCGGCACCGCTCGTGGACTGCGCCCCCCCATTGGCCGCTAGGCACAAGGTCTGGCGGCCAATGGCGCGCGCCTGAGCCCGGGGCACCAGAGGCTACAACGTCAATCAAAAGGATTTTAACCCTTTGCTAACTCTTTCCTCTGGGCTTTTGCTTTAGAGGGGCTTTTTTTCCGCCTTGGGTTTGTTCTAGTCTATTTCTTTTGTGGCCAGGTCTTTGGTTTTTATTGTTCTTGCTACATGCAATATAGCTACTTTGTATAATACGTTCATTTGAAAAATATTTTGAACAGATATAGGCCAAGACAAAATTTAGTGATTGAAAAAAGGAGGGAACAAGGTAAAGAAGATGTGTTACTCTAATGTCTACGTGAATTCCCGCTCGAATCTGTATGTTTAGGGGAGTCAAAACTGTTCATGAGGTGGGGGGGGGATGCTAAACTCCCCAAACTAAACACGCCCTACCCTCCCCCCAAATGCCTTCACAGTCAGGGTTTTCATAGCAAGGTGTCTTTTGGATGCCTGTCTCCCTCTAGCCCGTTCATTCCTCTCCTGGAATTGCAGCCTTGGACCTCACGCTTCTCCAGGAAACAATCAGAATAATTCCCTACTGGGCAGAAAGGAAATGGAATTTCAAACGAAAAAAAAAAAAAAGAACAAGGGGGGCTTTGATAGCAATGCGACAGGAGGAGCGCGCTCGCTCCTCCGCCACTCTACCTTTCTCCCCGCAGGTTCCCGGTTGGCGATACGGAGAGACGGAGGGCAAGGGAGTCGGGGCTCTCCCCTCCTCACCCCGCGGGCGGCCAAGGCGGCCTCGGCGCCCCGCGCGCGAGCCCTTTAAGAGCTCCACCAGCCGAGCTGCAGTTTGACATCAGCCGGCCGGCGAGGGCGCGCCTGGAGTCGGAGCACGTGCCAGGATGTTTTATTGCCGCCGCGGCTGCGGCCGGGGCCCAGAGGATGTGTGTGTGTGCGTGTGTGTGTGTGTGTGTGTGTGTGCGCGCGCGCGCGCCCCGGGGACAGGGAGGCGGGGGCCGGCGGCGGGCGGCCGGGAGGGAGCGGGGGCCGCCTCTGGTCCCCGGGAGAAGCCAAGAAGGTAAATAGCAGCTGCTGTGCTCGAGCCTGGGAAAACCCCGCCCCCTGCGCCTGGCCGGGGCTCATTGGCGCGCGCTGCGTGTGGGGTGTGTGCGTGCGTCCGTGTGTCCGGGGGCCCCCTCCTCCGGCCCGGGCGAGCCAGGAATCCGCGGGGGCGGCGGCCCGAAAGCTGAGCCCCCGCGCTGGCCTCCCTTCCCCCGCCCCGGCCAAGGTCAGCCCTTCCGGGCAGGGAGCGCACGCCCAAGAGTGGCGATCGGGGAATTCGTGCCCCCCTCTCCGTCCCCCCCATCGCCACCCACACCCCCCCCAGCCCACCGGGACTCCGGGCTTGGGGATTTGAGCGCGGCCGAAACCACCCCGGCGACTGCGGCGGGGGAGGGGTCCGGGCGCCCGCCGCGGTCACGAGATGCCTGACCGCACTTAGGAAGCGGCCGGGTCAGCCTCCTGCCTCCTCCGCTCGGCGGCTTGCGGTTCCAGCGGCTTCGCCGCCTCCCGCCCTTTCCCCGGGTCCCTTGCTGCGTCCAAGAGGCTGCCGGCGGACGGCTGGGAAGAGACGGGCGGCTGCGTGCTGCCGGCTGGCCGGGGCTGCGCGCCGGGAGTCGCCGCCGCCGCCGGGTGCCACGTGGCGGGCGCCGGGCCGGGAGCGCCAGGGCTCTGGCGGCGTCCTCCCTGGGGGATTTGCCGCGCGGCGCGGGCGGTGCGCACTGCCCCAGCGGCTGCCTGCCTCCCTCCTGCTTGCCCTGGCCTCCATCCGGGTGCCCCGGACCCCTCAGTTTTCCCGCCGCCGTGAACTCAGGGCAGCTCGGGATCCCCGCGCGTTGTTTGATCCCCGCCCCCAGTCTTTCCCGCGTCCGGGAGGCCTGGCACACAAGGCGCACCGGCTCGTCCCTACGTCCCCTCCCCCAACCTCCCACTGAGATCATGTGAATGATTTCTCCGGCTCTGGTCCGGGATGAGGTGGTGCTTCCTTGACTGCATGACCTTGGGCAAGCCCCCCCCCCCCCGTTTTGTGGTGGAACGCCAGACACTGTTAAACCCTGGGATTACCACGATGAAGAGATACAGTGGCCGCTCCCACGGAGTATTTATTCTCCAACCTACTGCAGGGGCACACAGAACCCGGCTTTCTGGCCAATGCTTGGGGATTCTGTTTTTCCCTTTGGGGGCTTAGATGGTGTTGCGGTGTGTGTGTGGGGGGGTGTGAATCCGGAGGGTTGCCTTTAGGCCATGAAGCCACACCTTCATCGGGTGTAGTTCATAACAGTGCCTTTAGAAAGCTCGTTGCCAGGTGTCTGTGTGGTATGGCTGCCATCTATAGAGTCCCCAGAAGATTCCCCTGGGAATGCCTTTAAAAGAGGCAGTAGACAGAAGTAAAACGATGTAGAGAATCCAGGAGAATTAGGCATACGTTAAGCTTCTAGTATAGTTACTGGTAGAGAGGATCTGTGTTCTGTACCTCAGAAAAATATGGCTGAGGTGTTGGAAATATGCTGAGTCATGGGATGGAGAGGAAGGGAGCTACCGATGGCTTTTAAGGCACAGAACCTGATGTCCTCCGTTATAGAACACACAGTGGGTGTAAATGGGCATGTAAGAAATTTGAGACCACCGCTCATAAGACCCTTGGACATCCTGCTTTCTGAAGGACTCTGAACCTTCTCTTTAGTCAATGAAGAGCCACAAAGGAGGTTCCTAGTGGAAAAAAGACACCAGGGTTCTCCCTAGGTGGCCCTGAGGAAAGTGTCAAGAGTGGACTGCAGGGCTTGGAGACAGGCCATCTAAGGGGATCAGACTAGTAGAGATGGCTCCTAAGTGGCACACATAGGCTGACATGCTACCTACTTGTTCAGGTCACCTGACCTCTAACCATACACTCCACTGACTTGAGGTAGAAATTTGTTTGCCCCCAGGGAACTGTTGTCTGGCCTCTCTTCTACCTGCCAGGACAGCCCTCCCTAGAGTTTGCAGACAAACCTTTACCTCAGTGTTGACTTGCCCTTGGGGGGGGGGGAGAATATATATATGCTGCAGAGTGGGCTGCCCCCTATCTTCTTTGAAGAAATGATAAACAATGCCTTCTTTGTTGCCCTGCAACCTGGACCAATGAGTTTGCACACTCCTTTCATGTCCTAAACAGATGGGAAAGTAGTGGCTGCTGAAAGAAAATCGTCGGTTGCTTTTTAAACAGTAGGGTTTTCCAGTATGTTTGAAAATCCTCTAGGTGAAAGGTGGGGTTACCTTCTTTACCACTGTAACCCCAATAACCTTCTTAGGCTTCTTTGAAAGCTCTTAAAAAAAAAAAAAGAAAACCCAAAACTCAACAACATCAGAACACTGCACAAATTCTCCCAGGGGGCATTTACCCCTCTCCAGGTACCCTCCGGCAATATGGTCTGCTGTCTGCTCTTCAGCCCTCATGCCCCAACCTGGGATACCGTTGTCCCTTCTAACGTTTCTCTAGTGTGATTCTATTGCCTCTTGAGCTTTGGTTCCTGGCAAACCAAAAGAAGTGTGTGGAGGATGAATAAGTCACGTAGGGTCTCCCAGTGCAACCTCCAGCCGTCCCATGGGTCCCAGAGTTAACCACAACTCCTTAACTGTCACTTTAGAACATTTACCCTGCTAGAATGAGCAGCTGGCTTCACATACACACTTCTAGGTGGAGGGACAGCAGATCCAAGTGATCAAACATTATGTATACATCTGTGCTTCTGCACTGCCCTCTCGAAATAGTGTTAAGAAGCCATAGAGGTCCTGAGTCTTGACTCTGCTAAGTATTCAAGAACAAGGTCACTTTGCAGACAGACCCCGTAGATGAGGTTTTCATCTCTTAACTCTGGACAGTGAAGGTTTGTCCAATTGGTGCTGTCCACCCTCCAACAGAGGCAGTGAACTCAATATCCAGAAAGGCTTTTTCGACTTGAAAAGTTCCCTGGAATGCTTTTCAGACATATCTTCCCCTACTAAGACGGAGTCCTGTGCCGGGGGGGGGGGGGTGTTGAGTGGAGGAGGTCTTTTTGCTCCCAGTATGGTGTCAATAAAGCAGAATCTTACACACTGCTTTGTGCCCTGTAATCAGTAACAGGGGCTTCTTCCTGCCTGTTCCCAGTGTAACCCATCACCCGTGAGGGTCTGACTTCTCTGTCTTGCTTTATCACCTGTTGGCTTTTAAAGCAAAAAAACAAATGTCTGTAGCCTGGGAGAGACTCCCCACCCCCACCCCCACCCCCGGTTTTTGGGACTGTTTTGTGGGTTTGGTTTAGAGCTAGGGGTAGTGGTGGTATTTTGCCTGAGGACTCAAAGCTTTTTTTTTTTCTTTCTCCTTCGCATGACTGACTTTCTCACACTCGATTCCCTGCAGCCTGCCAGAGAGGAGGTTGCTGCCTTGCCAAGAGCTGGTAGGGCTATTGAAAGAGCTCAGAGTAAGCACACACTGGGCGGGGCGGATCTCTCTCCTCCCCTCCTACCTGCCCCGCACCTGTACTGGGAGCAGTCCTACCCATATCACCTGATCACAGCCCTTTCAGACACCGTGAGAAAAATAAAGCCTAGGAGAGAAGAGACGTGTTTGCCTTCCCCCCCCACCCCCCGCCGTGGCAGCCAGCTAGCTCCTGGCAGCTGGGAGTGTCCAGAAACACATTTGACATTCCAGGCATCTTGTGCTTGCATGTCTGTCTGTGGGTGCCTCCTGGCGATACTGGGGCAAGAAGGAAGCCGGGATCATTTTCCTGTGGCTGCTTTTTTGGCCTGATCTCAGGCAGGCGTTTAGATGGCATCTGGCATCTGTATCCTTTACTGAAATCATCATCATCATCATGTCTTCTTAGAGTCTTTGAGCTCATCACAGAATCCCCAAAGAAACTTCTCATAACCCTCAAAATGAATTCGAAATTGTTCCTCTATATGTCTTTATGTCCCTTTTGTGTCTGTCTAATAAATATGTCCCAAATGAACAAGTGTGTCACCTTCTTACCCAAATATGGCCCACAGCTTTCATCAGACCCAAAGATTTTGGGGTCAGAAAGGCTTAGGCAATCTGTGCCTCCTAAGTGGGCACCCTAACCTCCAGAGAGGGAGGAGCTAGTTGGAGGAAATACAGCAATGCAAGGCTTGAGGCAAGGGGGTGGGGTGGGGGAGGGGGAAGGCATAGCCAGTGCCCAGGCTTACCCACTGCAGTAGTACTGTGGTCCTCAGATTGTTTTAGGGTGGGATTTACAGAGTTCCAGTCACCAGCCAGGGCCTACATTTTAAAGTAGAGACATTAATAATGAGTCTTAATTTCTGCAACCTCAGAAACCTAAGCTGATCCCTGGCCAGTGTTTAGATGGAGAAAGGAGAGAGACGTCTACTGGGAAAAGCAGGTTTGGGAATGCTTGGAACAAGAGTTTGGTTGCCATGCCGAGGCACTGGAAACAACTGCGAGACTGCATTCCATCTTTGATAAAAATAAGTCGCCACTTCTGAACAAAAAAAAAAAAAAAACGCCTGCTTGATTCCTGGCCAAGCCCAGACGGTGCTAAGAGAAGTCGGGAGGGGGTGGAAAACAGAGGCTTTCAACATTGGCTAATAGCCTGTAATGCTCCCCCGCCCCCTAACACTCACTGGAGCCAGCGAGACCAAGGGAATGTGCACTTCCCTAATGGGCTCTGGAGGAGGGTGGCTGCCAAGAAGACCCTTCTCAGCAGGGTGGGGGCGGGATGCCCGAGGTCTGCTCAACTCTCCCACTTGGCTGAGGCACAGGGGACCAGGGACTGGGGAGGCCCTAACTGTGCTCATAGCCAATAGCCTAACCTCAGTCTGACTTCTGTGAGGTAAGCCTGCAGGCTCAGAGGTGAGGAAGGCATTCCCAGGCATCATGGGATGCTACCTCAGGACTGAGGGCATGAAAGTTTCCAGCTGGGTTAATGACTGAGGCGTGCGAGGACAGGCTCAAGGACCTTGGGAAGGTTAGGAATGTGGGGGTGAAACTGGGGGCCTCAAAACCCAGGATCTGAAATTATTTGGCTTGCAAATGAGCCACTCAAATGGTGACATCAGAACCAAAGTCTCTCTAAAAATCAAAACCAGAATAAATATAGCTGCCCAGAAAAATCAATGGAGTAAAATTCAGAACTGGATATGATATTCGCTGGGCCTGGTGATGCTGGTCTATAAATCCCTCTGAGGCTGGAAGATCACAAGGTCAAGACCCACCAGAGCTAAAGAGTTCAAGACCAGTCTTGGTAACATAGATCCTGTCTCAGAAAGTTGAGGGCTGGGGATACAGCTTAGTATTGGGACGCCCTGTCTAGCATATATGAGACCTTACATTCCACTCTCCGTACTTCAGCAGGGTGTGTGTTTGTGTGTGTGTGTGTGTGTGTGTGTGTAATGGATGAATACATACAATGTATTTTCAATCTCTTCTGCTCCACTCCATCCTCCGGTTTATCTCAGATTATAGGAAGCCATAGGCTCCGAGCACCATGGAAAGAGATTCTTCATTCATGTAATGAGTGAGGAAACAGACCAGGAGGAAATGGCTTGTACAAGTGTGGTTGCCTCTCTGGAGAAGGAGTCGCCAATCCTGGACCAGCCTCAGGCTCTCCGCCTTTCGATCTAGAAGCTCGCCCTACCATCTCTAATAGGAGAAGGACACTTGGGGTCACTGTATTTCCCTGTATTCCAGCTGAGGAGGAAGAGGCCCTGCTGTGGTGAATCTTGGGTAATCTGAAGCATGGCGCCTGTAACAGACATTCCTCTGAGTTTTCTGGACTGTGTCTCGCCCGGGTTTGCTTATCATCCTCTCTTCTCTGTGAGGGAAGGAATCTTGACTCCTCAGTTCCAGGAGACAGGAAAGCTTTTGTAGGAACGGCAGGATCAGGCAGCCTGCCCCCTCCCAGCCATCCAGGCTAAGCCAAGGCCACTTGGCCTTCTCTCTTAGGGTTAATCTTTACACACTAAAACAATGGCTCCCAACCTGTGGGTCGAGACTGCTCTAGGGGGTCAGCCAACCCTTTCATGAGGTTGCATATTAGATACCCTACATATTTCCATGATGGTTCATAACTAGCAAAATTACAGTTATGAGGTAGCAATGAAATAATTTTATGGTTAGGAGTGACCTCAACTCAAGGAACTATATTAAAGGGTCACAGTGTTGTAAGGTTGAGAACCATTGCTGGGAAGGGAAGATGGGGAGAGAGAATAGTTCCGTCCCCGGAATTTGAATCTTCAGATGCTAAGTTTTTCTCTCAGAAACATGACTTTAGGGGAGAGAACAGAGAGAGAGAGAGAGAGAGAGAGAGAGAGAGAGAGAGAGAGAGAGAGAGAGACCTTGCTTGAGCTTTGAGCCAATGCCACATTTATCCGAGGGATGGGTAAGACAAATAATGATTTCCCAAGTTGCTGAGAGATGATGCCTGTGTGTGAACTATATATTTTCCTTTGGGATGTTGAACTTAGAGAACAGTTCAGGAAGAGAGCCCAGGAAGATGTCACAAGTATCCGCTACAATCTCCCTCAGAAGATCTCAGAACGTGACATCGGCTTTCCCACTGAGGTCCCTTGAAAGAATTCTAGAACATGTGCCCTTTCTCAGTGGTTAATCATCTGTTCTGTGTGGTCTGTAGCCCTGTAGTCATAGATCAAATCTCATAGAATGGAAGTGGGTTTTCATGGGACCAGGGAATGGGGTGGAGAGACTGCATCCTGCTCTGGGGTCCACACTGGGGGAAGAGGTTCCGAAGAGGACATGGGCTGGTTCAGGACAAAGGGAGACCGAACTTTAATCTCTGTCATCCCTTCAACTTCTGTGGGCGTGGTGGAGACTGTTTTGGGTCCCCTTGGGGTTACTCAGTATGTGGACATTGTGTGGAGTGTGAACCGAGTTCTTCCTTTTGTGGGACTGGACTGTAACAGGGCCAATCTTGGCTGCTATCCTAGAAGGCCCATGGAAAATGAGCTCTCTGGAAACATGCTGGTGCATGCCAGGCTGGCCTGACCTCACAGGAGGCCTCTTGATCAAGTATGTTGTTAGCTCCTGGAAGAGGTTGCCAGGCACTGTGTGGCTCGCCCAGATCTCCAGCTGGGCCTTAATCTCTGCAGGCTCCCACAGTCACTTAGGAACCAAGTACCCAAGTTCATGTCCTGCATGAGCCACACCCTGCTCACTTACTCTCAAAGGCCTGCTTCTGGGGACAGCCAGAGACTTGGTATCTGGACTGGTCTGTCACCTCGGTGGGAGGCTCCTAGTCGGTTTGCTTTGTGTCTCATGGACGCTGTTGACTGTGAATATAGTGAAGGTTAGATTTTTCCACTTCTGGTTAGTTGATTAATTCTGCACAACAAACTTTTTGAGCACCTAGTATGCGGGAGTCAGAGTTATGTACCTATTCGACAGTTACTTCCATATCTTCCCATTATACAAATGTTATTCATCTGTTTGGAATGGTGACATTCCAAGTTCATAGTTCAGAAATGCCTCCCAACACACACACACACACACACACACACACACACACACACACTTCCTCTATTTTATTATTATTGAATGCTCATTTCATTATTTATTTAGTTAATTATGTGTGCGTGTATGTGTGTGTGCGTGTGCGTGTGCGTGTGCGTGTGTGTGTGTGTGTGTGTGTGTGTGTGTGTGTGTGTGCTGCCAAGAATTGGAACCAGGGCGCTCCCTAGGCAAGCACTGTACAGTTAAGCTATATATGCTAAGCTGCATCTCACACTCCTCATTTCCCTTGATTCTCTAATAGACGAGCTATTTGGGAAATAACCTCCTACAGAGTAGACACTGATATCTGGGTCATAAACGCAGGCATCAGCTTTGACTTAAGGAGACCAGTTGTATGGACAGTCAAGGGATCCTCAGGCCACTCTTATTTTCCAAACTTTTAACTGCTTTGTCAGAGAGCTGGGCTTACGTTCGACCACTCCTGGTGATCACCTGTGGGCAGCCAGCACCCTCCTGGATACTGCTTTCCTGAGGAATCTGTGTCTGTCTGGGTTTTCCCAGGCCTATCTTTATTGATGGTTATTAAACACACACCAGCACACGGCAATGTGCAGGTACAAAGCAATTCCCAGGGTAAGGTACGTGGGAAGGAGCGAGATACTGCACTCCCAAACAATTCTCCTGTAATCACAGCCTGCCATATCTTTGTCAAGTTAATAAGTAAGATTTAAGCAGGCAGGTCCCATCATTGCAATGCAGATTGAAAGGGTAAAAGTACCAGTGGATAGGCCATGTATCCTCATGGAAGACTGGCGGAGAAGATGAGGAGGGCAGCTGGGACAGGTGACCCCAGTGGACCCTCACCTAGGCCATGCACAAGGGCAGCAGATGCCTGGGAAGTGAGACCCTGCTTCTTGCCTCCTCTACCGTCCTGCTTCTCTTTTCCTGCCAGGTCCTCGTGGGAGAGTCTGTGCAGTCAAGAAGTAAATAGTCATCATATCCCGACACACTGGGTTAAGTGTGACTGGGGCATACAGAACACCTGTTTTTATAGAGCAGCTCAACACACCTGTGGTTTTATGGTGCTGAGTGATAAAGGGGGCTGTAAAGTCACAGGGGCAATGTCCTGCTATTTAAATAGAGCCTTCCTCTGGGAGTGGCAAGTGATCTCCAGCTGAGGTTTGATTGACCGGATGATTACTTGCATTAGGAATGTTGGGTATAGACCATGTATGTGCTCAGGAAAAAAAACCAGGAGAGCAGAGTAACTGCAAGGCTAACTTCCTTGGGAGCCAGGCGGCCTGAGTTCAAATTGGAACTTATGTGATTTCTAGCTGTGTGACTAGTAATTCAGACCTTCAGTTTTCTTACACACACACACACACACACACACACACACACACAAATAGAAAACATACAACTGTATATAATATATAAATATGTATTTCTATGTAAATATATTTTATATATAGTATATATTGACTATATTATATATTGTATAGTCAAACATATTTATCTATATAATATCTATTTATTTACATAGTATAATAACATATACTAATATATAATGATATATGTAATTCATAGCATACATAACATATATACTTGTATGTAATATAGGTATTATAGATATATGTACGTATTATGTATTAGCATATTTTAATATATGTAATATATGCATATATATGTATATATAATACTTAAAATAACTTGCAAGCATAATGCACATGCTTAGATGCTTTTCTTTTTCCTATATGTATATTTCTGATAAGTAAAGTACTTCCATTCATCTAAAAACATTCACAGAATGTTAATATTGCCAAAGAAATAGATGGAGAAGCACTGTAATGAGTTGGTCCATGCCCATATTTAACAGAACGGAGGCTTCAGCCTGGTTAAATGAATCCCAGCTCTGCGGCCAGGAGAAAGCTTTATAAAGGCGATCTGCCTCTGCTGTCTTCCCGGGGAGGAGGGTCGGCTAGCCTTTATTTGCTGGCAGATAGGGTGCAGAGCTTGCTGTGGCCTTTTCTTCCTTGCAGGGAGCCCAGGCTCACAGAGAGGAACCGTATGCAAGGTGCCGAGAGTGTCTGAAAGACTGTGGGCCAGGGTATGGGGTGTCCTTCTCCCACCTTGCCCAGCTCAAGAGACGGGGGACCCAGGACTCCAGAAGGACAATCGAACAAAGAAACAAAGCCCCAGACTTACAAAAGTAAGATTGGTGGAAAAGATAAACATCCAAGACCTTTCTGGCTGGCTCCTTGTCTGTGTGGGTGGCCTTCGCTGGGGCACACTGGGGACCAGAGGCAGTGCTGTTCTTAGTAGTCAGCAAGACCGGCATGACCTGGGACACATGACTGTCCTTGTTCCTGTGGCCTCTGACTGTACTAGATAGTTTGTTCACCTGTTTATTCAGCCATCTCGAGGCCTTCTGAAGGGAAGTGAGACCTGATTTGTGCTTGACACCTGTGGGAGGTGATGCCTTCCACCCACCTTCCCTTGAGGGATGAGCTCCAGTTTGTTTGTTCGTTATTGCTGTTCATTATTGCTGTTGTTGTTGTTGTGGTAGGGTTACATGAAGCCCAGACTTGCCTTGCACCCCAGATCCTTCCACCTCCTACTCTTTAAGTGGTAGCATTATAGACATGTGACCCCATGGTGACCCCATGGTGAGCTCGAGCCCCAGTTCTTGACCAAGAAGCTTTAATTTAGCACACATAGGACATGACGGAAGGTGAGAGGGGCTCACTGATAACTGTGCTCCTGTCATCATCCGCTGGAGTTGGCTTTATCTTTGATAGAGCGGGTGTGCTTGGGACCGTCCCCATCACAGTTGGTCACTTTGCTCCCTGGTGTGGCTACAGCGCAGCAATCCCACCGCAGGCACTTGTATCTGCCAGCCGTGGCTGAGAAGGTCCATTTTTTTTTCTTTAGTGTGCGAATATTAAGAAGGCAGGTGTTCCATGCAGTTCTTAGGCCATAATTAATCAATAGCTGGCAGGGGCCCCAAGGAAGGAGCTCTCTCCCACCTGAGTATCTGCCTTGTGAGCCTTGAACCTGACAAGCCTCGAACAGTTACGAAAGTGCAGTTATTTTCTGAACAGGTCAAAGACAAAGTTTATGCTTTGTCAACTTGAGGTGGGGGCAGGGAGACAGAGATGGGGAGGGGAGGACGAGAGGGGGAGGGGAGGACGAGAGAGAGAGAGAGAGAGAGAGAGAGAGAGAGAGAGAGAGAGAGAGAGAGATGGAAAAATGGCTCCCTTGATTGTGTATTCATCTATGTGCCTATTTAATGATTAATACTAGCTTCTGGGCCATTGTTTGATGTGGCCCCTGCTGGTTTGAACAGGCGGATACTGATTCACTCTTCAGGCATTTAGGAATCACAGGTGTTTACCCTGAGACAATAAACGAAGGGGGGAGATACAATAACACCCACAACATGCCAAGTGCTTTGACCAAAACCGGAGGAATAGCATACTCTTAGGAACTAAACCCCATGTGGGCCCTGCTATTTTCTAACTCAGAACAGTACCGTGACAAAGGCCCCAGACCGGGGGTCTTGAGTGTTGTTGACTTTCTCTATCGATTGTGGATGGATCTGAGGCAGCTTTCGCCTGCTCTCATGACTTGTACAGTCATCACAATTTGCCACTTGTCTGCAAGAGATGCTAGTCCTTTTCTTGTCTCTGTGGGTTTTGTGTGCGCATGTGTTCGTGTGCATATAAGAGGCCAAAGGTCAGTGTTGGGTGACCATTCTCTACGGCTTTCAGCTGTATTTTTTTTTTCAGATGAGGTCTCTCACTAAACCTGGAGCGTGACAATTCAGCTAAACTGGGTCCCCAGTGAGCCTCTGGGAGCCCTTCTGTCTCTGCCTCCCAGTGCTGGGATTAGAGGTGTGTCCGGGGTGATGGGGACCCCGACTCAGGCCAGCACACTTGTATAGCAGACACTGTGCACACTGAGCCACCTCTCTAGGCTACACGAGAATCTCGTGTCTTTATTCTAGGGAGGCTCCGGGGGCGGGGGTGGGGTGGGGTGGGGTGGGGTGGGGTGGGGTGGGGAATCAGTGTAGCACTGTGGAAGACCGCCTGAACAAGGGGCCGGCAAAGGACACTTGCTCCGAGAGAGCCTGCGGGATGACAGAGTCATGACATTACAAGAACCACACAGAGAAATCAGGCGGGAGAGGCTGCAGACTCAAACCGTGTGCTCTAGCCTCACAGAGAAGGTGCTCCATAAACACCCAGGGAACAGCTCTCTAGACTGAGCAGGTGCAGAGGCAGGACTTTGCCTGCAAGCTCTAAAACCCTCAGGAGGCCCTAACGAATTAGCAGGGAGGGAGCAAGAACAGGGAGTTATGGTGGCCCAGTGCTGGACCACCCAATTACATCCCAGCCCCACTGCTTCCTCAGGCATGTTTGTTTTTTGGTTGTGTGCCATACTCATAGCCTGTATCAGCTTTTTTTTTTTTTTTTTAATGTGTATCAGCCTGCTTCAGCTTATCATCATCATCATCATCATCATCATCATCATCATCATCATCATCATTTTCCATGTATGGGTGTTTTGTCTGAATGTGTGTCTGTGTACCACATGGGTGCATGGTGTCCTTAAATCTCCTGGGACTCCTTTTTCTGGTGGCGGTGTGGCACGGTCGGGAGCTCATGCTCGTGCTCTGAGCTACGCTGTCCAAGGGTCCACTGCAGTCCGTGCAGGTCTTCGGACTCAAGAAGACAGCCACAGCTGTGGCCCACTGCAAGCGTGGAAATGGGCTGGCTCATCAAGGTGAACAGACGTCCCCTGGAGATGATTGAGGTGTGCACGCTGCAGTACAAGTGACTGGAGCCTGTTTTGCTTCTGGGCAAGGAGCAATTTGCTGGTGTGGATATCCGGGTCCTTGTGAAGGGTGGTGGTCATGTGGCCCAAATTTATGCCATCCGACAGTCCATCTCAAAGGCCCTGGTGGCTTATTACCAAAAATATGTGGATGAAGCTTCTAAGAAGGAGATCAAAGATATCCTCATCCAGTATGATCGGACCCTGCTTGTAGTTGACCCCCATCACTGCGAATCCAAAAATTTGGAGTTCCTGGTGCCCGTGCCTGATACCAGAAATCCTACCGATAAGCCCATCTCAAGGATCAGGGTTTACCTTTGTAATAAACATCCTAGGATTTTAATGTCAAAAAAAAAAAAAAAATCTCCTGGGACTGAAGTTACAGACTGTTGTGAACTGGCTCGAGGGTGTAAGACTTGAACTCCAGTCCACTGGAAGAGCAGCCACTGCTCTTAGCTACTGAGCCATCTCTCCAACCTGGTTCAGCTTTTTAGAAGAGTCTCTTTAGTTGCTCTGAGGTAGACAGAGATGAAGAACAAGGACACCATGGTGGCATTGATCTGGGGAGAGGTGTAGATGGCTTGGACCAGCATGGTAGCCAGAAAGGGACCGAACTGGTATGTATCAGGAAAGTAAGCTGACCACTGCTGGAAGGACTCCTAGGCAGCCAGAGATGAGGCCCCTGCCCTCCCTCACCACTCTCTGTTGCCCATCACTGGAGCCTTCCAGAGGCTGCACATTTTACTTTATACTTCATGCGGATTCATGGTTCCTCTAATATAAAACTCATATCACTGCCTCTCCCTCTGCCCAACCCTTTAAGTAAAATGCAATTTCCCCATTCCCTTTGGCTATGACCCTTTGTACCCTGGACAGGGGCAGGTGGAGAGGAGACACCGTGTTTTACTGGGATGAAAAGTCAGATGGTTTCATTGCAAATAAGCACCCATCTTTAGAAGTTTTCAGTAAACCAAAACGTGTATCCTGGAAAGTGGGCCCTCGGTCTGCAACCTCTGAGTCCTAACTCCCGTATGCTACCCAGGAATTGTCAGTGGGCTGTCACGGGGAGGCAAACCGAGAGCTCCTCTGAAGGTCGGTGGCCCACTCAGCACAGCCAGCTGTGGGGTGGCCTTTCTATTGCTGCCCTTGGTTCTGACCGTGTAGAGGTGCCACACTTGAGTGGAACTAGAATATTGGCTGTCACCCTGCTGGGTTGGCTTGGGTCTGTGCCCCGAAGGGGAACTTGTTGAGACTCCCCAAGTTGGCTGTTGTCACTGCGGGAGAAAAGGACATATCCCAGCATGCCTTGGGAGGGGAGGCAGGTGGGAGAGCAGGTGTGAGGAGACCAGCGAGGAGGAAGATGTGAGGGCAGCTGTGTCATGCCTCCTGCTCCTGTCGCACCTGACAGCCTTCAGCTGCTCACCTGGAAGTCAAGCACTCCCTGCCACCTTTCCCGTGGGAAGTCAGCGCAGCCGCTGCAACCCCTGACCGCTGGGCCGCTGCCAGCAGCTCTGGAGCCTTTCTCCCGTGCCATCACAGCGACACGATGTCATTTTTATTGAGGCAAGATTAGATTTAGAGAAAAAAAAAATTTTTTTCCCTCTAGAAGCATATTTCACATGATATCTGGACCTTGCTTGAAGAACTGTCGATTTCAATTGGCTTCGGCTTTTATCACCAAAAGGAGATACACACCACACAGACACACACAGATACAGACACAGACACACACACACACACACACACACACACACACGCACACGCACACACAAAGAGAGAGAGGGGGAGAGAGAGAGAGAGAGAATGAATGAATGAATGAAAATATTCCCTCCGTCTCTTGAAGTGGTCACCCGAGTCACCTCTCCCTTTGAGTCACTCCGGTGACCAGGAAGACATCAGGGAGCTGAGTACCTGTGCAATGACACATGCTGGCCAATAGACCCAAGAGTTCTTGCTCTATAGCCAGAGAGGGACGCAACCTGAGGCCAGTCTCAGTTGTCCCCAGAGTGCTGCAGAGGACGCTGACCTGCTGGGACATGGCAAAACTAAATCAGTAGCATTTTGAAACTCTACTTTCAGAATTCTTCTGCTGAGTGGTGGTGTCGTACATCTCCAGTCACAGCACAGGGGAGGCAGAGGCAGGAGGATCTCTGAGTTGGTTACACAGAGAAACATTGTCTTAAAAAACCAAAACCAAAACCAACCAAACAAAGAAGACAAAAAGCAAGCAAACAAACAAAAAACAAAACACCCCAAAACAACAAAAAAGAATTCTTCTCTTTGGAGGTAAGATTTCTCCCTTCCACCCACACACCTGCATTTATTGAGCACCTACTATGTGCTTGGCTCCACAAGGCGCAAAAGCAAAGGTGGAACTATTCACTTTATCTATCTATCTATCTATCTATCTATCTATCTATCTATCTATCTATCTATCTATCTATCTATCTATTTGGGTTTTTATGTTTTCTTCATTTGGTTTGGTTGTTTGGTTTGGTTTCACTTTTAAAGGAAGACACAAAAATGCCTCTTTGCTTACAGGTGCCAATTTAGTCGTTGAAATGAACAGTGTGAGAAACTACCCTAGAAAACATGAGAGCTAATTACGTTGCTTTGACAGGAAATCAGAGAAGAAAAATCTCGAGAAAGGGGCTTGCTGAGACTCTAAAGGCCACACACCGCATGGTGTGGGAGCCTCATAGTAGAGACGTTGTTTACATATGATGGCCATTTAACTAAGGAGCCTCCTCCTGACCTCTAGCTGTCTGATGACCTCTACAACAACCTGAGAAGCCTGGTGTGTGTGTATGTGTGTATGTGTGTGTGTGTGTGTGTGTGTGTGTGTGTGTGTGTGTGTATGTGTGTACCTGTGTGTGTGTGTCTGTGTGTGTGTGTGTGTATGTGTGTACCTGTGTGTGTGTGTCTGTGTGTGTGTGTGTGTGTGTGCCATTACTTTACAGGGCTGGTTGAATATATGCCAAGCAAGACCATAATTTATAACTTTTGAAGCAGGTTCAAGAATAATGAAGAGATAAGTCCCATGTCTGCTAGCCATCTGCAGAGCCCTGCTTTTCAGTGTAGAAGTCCTGAAAACACATCACTATCACGACTCTTCAGGCACCATCCTCTGGAGATTTCTACAACCTGCTGCTTTCCAAGTGACCCCACAGCCCAATCTCATAGACTTTTCAGTGAGGTTTGCAGAGCCTTTTGGGTGGGTAGAGGTTCAGGGTTCAGCGTACTTCAGGTACGATGGCCATTTCACGAAGAACCTGACTCCTTGGATAGGTTCTTCCAGGAGTAAGTTGGTTGAACTGAGGACACTGTTATTAGGTGTGAAATTTTAAATGGTACGTGCCAGCTGAAGACACTGTTGGAGTTTGTTTCGTTTCAGAATTCTATGCACTCCCTGCCTCCCACTCCCAAGCCTAATAACAATCATACAGATTTTTTTTTTAAAGTGGGATCGGGTGTGATGGTGCACACCTTTGATCCCAGCACTCAGGAGGCAGAGGCGGAGGCGGAGGCAGAGGCAGAGGCAGGTGGATCTCTGTGTTTGAGACCAGCCTGGTCTACCTAGTGAGTTCTAGGACAACCAGAGCTACACAGAGAAACCCTGTCTCAGAAAACAAAGGACCAATAACAAAAAGCAAACCGAAGAACCCAATGTCTGTTCACACCTCATGATTCTTGATTCGTTTTTTTTTTTTTTTTTTTCTTTTTCTTTTTTTTTCTTTTTTTCTCCTCGGGAGAGGGACTGAAGGATGGCTGTGGGTGTGGATTCAGTCCCAGATGGTTCTCTCAGAGAAGCAGAGCCAGGAACCTTCAGAGTGGAGGCAGCATCGGGAAGTTCCTTCCTGGTCCTCTGGGACTAGCAACAGAAGAGACAGAGTTCCAAGGCACACTTAGGGCTCAGGGCAGTGCTGGGGAAATGTGGGGCATCAGGAAAGGGTTGTTGGTCTGGCTGACAGGGGAGATCTGGGAGCATGGGTATCCATGTATTTTTTTAAAATCATTTTTAAAATTTAATGTGTTTTGTATATCTCTTCATCCATCTCCCCACCCACCTGCCTAAATCCATCCATCCATCTATCCACCCATCCATCCATCCATTTCCCCATCCACCCATGCATCCATCCATCCCCTATCTATCTATCTATCTATCTATCTATCTATCTATCATCCATCCATCTATCCATCTCCCCATCTGTTTGTCTGTCTGTCCATCTGTCTGTCTGTCTGTCCATCTATCTGTCCATTCATTTATCCATCCATCTCCCCATCCACCCACCCACCCACCTATCTATCTATCTATTTATCTATCTATCTATCTATCTATCTATCTATCTATCTATCTATCTATCTATCTATTTATCTAATTTGTGTACCATGTGTGTGTTTGATACCCAAGGAAGCTAGAAAAGGGTGTCAGATCCCTTGATACTGGAGTTACAGTTGGCTGTGAGCTCCTATGTGGATGCTGGGAACTGAACCCTGGTCCTCTGGAAGAGCAACAAGTGCTCTGAACTGCTGAGCCATCTCTCCATCCCTGCATAAACAAAATTACATTTTGTGTATGTGTACTCATATGTGTGTACAACTTGGAAAAGTCAGTCTCCCTTTCTACTGCGTGGCTTCTGGGGATGGGCTTCGGGTTGTTAGGTTTGTTGACAAGTACCTGAGGCTTTATATCTGCTGAGCTACGTTGCTGCCCACCTTTTCTGTGCTACCCTAAGAATCTGTTCGTGTGATAAGTTTTACAAAGGAAATGAGAGGGGACCTGGGTCCCAGAGCCATCTCTGCACACTCTGTCACTGTGCACACCTCTGATGAGCAGTCACCACCAGGAGAGGTAGAAACTGGTAGGCTGTCGACTTGACAGGGTTGAGAAACACCCAGAAGGTTGGTTAAGCACATCTCTCTGAGTGCCCGGAGCACACCTCTGAGGGTGTCTGCGATTTATTTCCAGAGAAAAGATCAAGAGGGTTCCAGACCTAATGAATGGATTAACATGATGTCATTATTGAGAGCCAGTAAAGGTGGGAGGCGCGCCCTAATGAATGCAGTCATGCCGTCGCCAAGGGCATGTCCTTGGAGCCCTGGCTCCATACTGAATCCCTATCTTGGCTTCTGGGGCTGCCGTGGTGTTCCGCCTTCCCCATTACAATGGACGGAATATTCTGAAACTGAGCCCAAGTCAATCTTTGCTCTTCTGAACTGTTTTCTCAGGTGTTTAGGTCACAGTGACTGAGAAGTGCCTAACACAGTAGCCTACTGTTTCCCTTTTGATCACTCCTGGAGAAGTCCGCTCCTGGCGGATGGGCGAGGGCCCACGGGTGGTGCTGAGCAGGAGCTGCTCTTGGGAGCCCCCCTCATCCGCCTGTTGTAGCATAACAGCCTTGTGGTTACTCACTCCGTGCATAAGTCCTCACAGGCTTTCCGTGCAGGGGACTGAAGCCATGGCTTTGCACATGCCAGGCAAATGCTCTACCACTGAGCTGTACTCTGGCCCATGCCTTGATGATTTTCATTTTGAAATTTGAAAATTCCCAATTAAGATACACTCAAAAAACAAACAAGCAAACAACAAAAAAAAAAACCTCTGCAGCTTGAGAGTCCTCCGTCTCCCATCTGACCTTATGGTAATGAGTCCTTTACTGTGTAGCATGCTTCTTTAATCACTTGGTGTTTTCCTCTTGCAGAGGAGTATTGCAGCAGACACTCATACGTAGTACAAACAGAGGCTTGGGGCAGAGTACCTGGCCCCAAACTGCCCAGGCGTCACCTGCGTTCAGTAGGAAAAAGAATTCCAAAATAACATTGTCTTTTAATATCCTCCCCAAGTGACACAGGCCACCCACAGCTGTGTATCTAGGGCACACCAAATCATTCTGAAAGGACAGGCAAATGAATGGCTTGCCCCTCTCTTGGGAAGGCAGAATTAGCTTTGCTGATGTGGAAGGTTGGGGGGGGGGGCTGTGTGGAGACTGTAGGTACACTGTGCTCTTTGAATAGGATTCTAGCTGCTGGGGTGTGTCACGTGTTATGGGTCACATTGTGTCCCTGACCGTGATCTTCATTCCTTATCCTCACTGGCCTCATTTGAAGACAGTCAAATGCAGATGTAAGGAGTTAAGGTAAAAATTCTGACGAAACAGAGTGGGCCCTTAAACAATGGGACTGGTATCACAAAGCTAGCAGAGGCCTGCATACAAGGCCTGGGTGTTGAAGGGGGCAGGGCATGCTGAGGGACTAGGGACTAGATAAATCCCCTGATAGCCAGCTACCTTGGAATCTCACCATCTTTCTTACCTAGCCACAGGACAATGGAGAGAGAGGCTGGAACTGTCTGCCTTCTAACCACAGATTGCTGGTCACCATCAGAGAGAAAGAGACCGTCTGGACGCCTGGTGACACCTGGTGACTTCTATCCTCTTGTCCTTTGAGACACGTTTCAGTTTGAGGCACCCCACAACACCTATGAGGACAGTTAAGTCATTAGGGGCGGCAACATGGTAGCTTCTCACAGCTGTCAGGAGAATGCTGGAGGTGTATTAAAAAGAAAATGTTTTCTTGGACTTGTTTTGTTTTGAGACAGGGTTTCTCTGTGTAGCTCTGGCTAGCTTGGAACTCACTTTGTAGACCAGGTGGGCCTCGAACTCACAGATACCCACCTGCCTCTGCCTAGGATGAAAGGCACGCACCACTACTGCCAGACTCGGACTTAACTTTTTTGATGTAGTAACTACAGTGTCTTATCAAGCTAGTTCACATGTTTAAATTGTTAAATTTCTTCGGGCTGGTCCACATAGGTGGCATACAACCAAGTCTGGGGCTTTGCCCTCTCCTCAGGGATCCAAGCCTGACTGTCTGGGTTACAAAGAACACAGAATCCTCCTTTCCCTCTGGGTACCTTCATCCTGTGCTGCTCCACCCGCCCATCCTCCTGGGGGCAGGTTCCCAACACTAGTTCTCCTTGGGTGCCCTTGATCAAACCCACAGACTGCCAGGGAAGCAGGTTGCTCGCCCTCCCTCCCCCTCCCCCTCTTCCCTCCCCCTCTTCCCTCCCCCCTTCCTTCCTCCCTCCCTCCCCAAGGAGATTCAGGGATCTGGAGGACCAACCCTGTTTCTGGTTATTGAATAACCCATGGGGCATCAGGTGTCAGGGCTGAGGAAACAGAGGGCCTACCTGTGGCACCACGTGACCTCGCAGCCTGAGCTGTTCTCAGGGTGTCAGCTTGCACTGTTTGTTAGGGTGTCTTTCAACAGGAGCACAGCTTCCATCCTGCTGTGGTAAACACCTAACTGCTCATTGTGGCCCTGCGTACCTCAGGGATGGCAGCAGGTTAAGGTGCTGACTAAACCCAGGAGAGTCCTGCTTTTTTTTTTTTTTTTCAGACTTGAGAAGGGAAAATGTGAACTGAGGGGGAAAAAATGAAGAGGGTTATTGTATTAGAATCCCAGACTTAACGCTAACAACTCCACACCCTTCTCACTCCCCTCATGTCCCCAGTTCCCAGCTCAAGGCTCCCCTGATGAGAAGAGCAAACCGTCTATCCCATCCTTGCCAGTCAAGATCTCAGGGCCACCTGCAGGCAAGGACTAGACCCTCCGCAGAGCAGCCCCATTTGCAGATGTCTTTGGAAGACATCTCTGGCCCTTTCGTCAGTATCCAGAGGAAACTCTTCATGGAGCATCTTCTCACACTGGGCCTTGAACTCCAAGGCAAAGACTGATGGATTCCCCCAAAGATGGAAGACTGGAAGGCCTCTTGGCTAGCCAGCCACTGCTTTCTCCGGTGAGAATTGGGAAGATGGGGGAAGAACAGAATGGCAAGTAAGCGTTCCGTGTGATGAGACATACATGCATTTATCAGTTCACCTGTTCCTGAAGTCACTCAGCCATGTCCCCAACAGGCACTTCCCAACAGCTGCTCTGGGACACACATCTGGCCGCCATGTCCTGAGGGAGGGAGCAGAATGTCATCAACCTCAGTCCAACTGGTTCGGTGCGGGAGGAGATGCCTGTCGTGAAGGCTGAAAGAGTCAAAGGAAGATGGAAACTCAGGTTGCAGCCTGGCAAGCGGGAAAGGGGGGTTTCAGATTAGGGTTGGGAGAGTAGATTTAAAGCACCAGCTTAGGCAAAGTCTCTGGGCAAAGTGTCTCAGGGAGCTAGGGAGTGGGTAGCAGGCCTGCATGGTTCTACAGTGGCAAGCGATGTGGCAGCAGTGTCACTGCGGGCTCTCAGCTCCCTTTGCCTTCGGATCAAGGCTTTGTATGGTGTAGCTTGAGTGCTTCAGAATCCACAGAGGAAGAGGCCTACAATATTCTCTCTGTGAAATCCTCTCTGACCTCAGCTAAAGGTAACCCCTCCCCCCTACACACACATAGAAGTTCCATCTCCAATACCATCACACTAGCAATTGGGATGCCAATAGAAGATGGGGGTGGGGGTGGGCGGGTAGGAACAGAATTTAGTCCGTTGCAGGGAGTTTGTTAAAATGCAGATTCTGACTGTCTTCCCCGGACCTACTGATTCAGCCCCTGGAATGTTGTGGGGGAGCTGCTTTTGGGTTCTTAGCTATTTGATATTGGAGAAGGCTCTCATGAGACCACTGTCGACTGCTGTATTAGAACATGTTTCTGGTGAGAGGGGAGCCTAGGAGTGCCAGTGTGAGCAGGGAGTCCTGCTCCAGGGAGAGGCTCAGAGCTTCATGGGGCTGTGACATCAGTAAGACCTGAGACCTTGATTGATGCAGAGCTGAGTTAAAAGATGGCTTGTGATATATTTTTTTGCAGGACGCATGGAAAGAACCTTATGTCTCAAATCTCACTCAGTCGGTTTCAAAACTCTATGGAATCTCTATTTTGAAAATAAAATTGTATTTTTTGGTGCGGTCTTGTGTGTGTCGGGCCCATCCCATCCCACTGAGCTCTGTTACCAGCCCTAGCTTCCTGTTTGTTTCTAAGGAAAAATCATCTTGTATGGAGAGATTTAAAGCCACACATGCTCACCTGGGAAGACAGCTCAGTTGCTAAGATCCTTGCCTCACAGGTGTTAGGAATTGAGTCCAGCCCCCATAGCACTGAGGTACAGAGCTGTTGCACAGGGGCACGCACTCGCAATCCTGAGCTGCGGAGACTGACAGGGGCAAATTCTTAGAGATCACTGCCTAGGCAGGCTAGCTGAACTGATAAGATTCAGTTCCAGTCAGAGACTCTATCTCAAAACCAACCAACTAACCAACCAATCAACCAACCAACTAACCAACCAACCAACCAACCAACCAACTAACCAACCAACCAACCAGCCAACCAACCAACCATTCAACCAACCAACCAACCAACCAACCAACCAACCAACCAACCAACCAACCAACTAACCAACCAATCAACCAACCAACCAACCAACCAGCCAACCAACCAACCAACCAATAAGGGGAATGGGTCTTCAGTACAACACTGAAGGTTGATCGCTGATCTCCACGCTTACATGGGCACCCCCCGCACATATGAACATGCACATCAACTCCAAGACACAATTACAACTCTAAAGAGGCTACTGGGGTAAATTATTTAGTAAAATGGCTGTTGGGGAAAACCCTGATTGTTCTCCATTAATTCTTAGTTCCCAATAACCAAGCAAGAAAGTCAGAGAAACATGGTAGTTCATGCCTCAACCCAGCACTGGAGAGGCTGAGACAGAGAATCTTGAGTTTGAGGCCAGCATGTTACATAGAAAGACCCCTGTCTCATAAACCTGAGAACTGGGAGTGTAGGTCAATAGTAGAACACTTCCATAGCCAGTTCAAGGCCCCTAGTTTCGAAGAGACAAAAAGACAAAAAGAGACAAAAAGAAATGAAAGAGCTCAGGGTTTCCCCACATCAGCCTGAGCATGCTGTTAGTAATTTGAGCTGGAAGAAATGAGATTTGGGGTTCCCTTGCCAACCAGTCATTGCTTCAACAGTTCCTGGGGATCATTCAGGTGAGTAAGACAGACGCTGCCCCTCCCTACACTACAGTATTCATCATCTCTAAGGGAAGCAATTTAAGTGAGTGGCAGATTGCAGTGAAGTTTGGTAGTAGAAGTTATGTTAATTCTCTCTTGGTCCCTTTGGGACCTTGGAGACTGCACCTAGGCCAGGCTGGATGGACAGATGATGCCTGTGACATCTGTGTTGTGTTGAGTTGTTCCTTCAATGGCAAGCATGCCCAGAAGCATCACACTGACTGGATGTGCTCAGGTTATGTTAGCCTCGAAGGGAGATTTAAAACAGAATGGAAATGCAAAGCCTTCTCCAGAGTCAAGCGCCTTGCACACCGCTGGCATAATGATTCAAATGGCAACTGTCCCAGGCCACAGGGGAATGTGGAAGCAGGTATAGTGGTATAGGAGAGATACTGTTGCCATGGGGGGCGGGGGAAGGAGCAGGGGCACAGTGGACCCACAGAAGCCATCAAGGAACAGGGTCCAAGCTAGACCTTGAAGTACATGCAAAGGTGTTCCTATTCTCCTGGGACATCTCTCAGTTCTGAAGTTCAAGTCTGTTTGACTGATCCAGACAAGCGAGACAGACCATCGCATCACCCTATCACCTATTGTTCCCTGCAAAGTCAAGACTGTAAACAAAAGTAAAGAATTTGTCTCTCTATCTGTGGGTTCAAGGTCAGCCAGAGCTATATAGTGAAACCATGTCTCAAAAACAAACAAACAAATGAATGCATTTCTATGTCAGAGAGTTCACATCTTAACAACTGATATCACCTGAGCTGTCCAGTCACTCCCAAGGCTTCCTATGAGAACAGGAAAGGGCTCACACTACTCGAAGTCTACTCTGGGTAAGGTGGTAAGGTGGCATCCAATAGAATGTCCTTTCTAAGGTTCCCCAGATTGGCACAGGTTTTCCAGACAATGGTTATACATATATATTAAAATAATAATATTCATTTTTCCTCCCAAACTAATGCACGCTCATTACAGGAAGGCCGGCAAGCCCGCTCAGAGGGTAGAGGGTACAGATGCAGGAAGTGCAGCAAGCAGTCTCAGACAGCTTGGGTTTGATCTCTGGGATCTACATGGTAGAAGGAGAGTACCAATTCCTGCAGCTTGTCCTCGGATCTCCTCACATGTGCCATGGCACATCCTCCCTCCTCCAGATAAGTAGATAACAATTTTAAAGAGGAAAAAAAAGATTAAGGGACAGTAAATAAAGCCCATGACTTTTTTTCTTACCCACAAGTTTGATTGCTTTCCGTATATGATCATTTATAACCTGCTTTTGTCATTTAACATGATGACAAAATAAAACCCTCATAACTTTATGTGAACGTGTAGATCTATTATCACTCAGGTACCGTGGTCTTCTTGCTTTACTCGAGTTATGTGGCTTTTAAAACTTTCATTTTCCTTAAGATGATTTTAAGAGGATGGTTTTCAAGCTTAGTGTTTTTTTTTGTTTGTTTGTTTGTTTGTTTTTGTGGAATTCTAACAGTGGGTGTAGGGGCTTCTCAAACTCTCTCGCCTGTTCTTGGGACCTTTCCCCTTCTGCTGGATTGCTTCACCCAGCCTTCATTTAAGGGTTTGTGTCTAGTTGTTATGCTGTGTTCCGTGGATATCCCTGGGAGGACTGCCCCTTTCCTGAAGGGAAACAGAGGGGGGGAGGGAGGAGTAAAGAGGGGAAGGGAAGGGGAGCTTAGAGGAATGGAGGGAGGCTAAACTGCAGCCAGGATGTAACAACAACAACAAAAAACTAATTAATTAGAGAAAAGCAAAAAGAGGTGATTTTGCAGAAGTGCGATTGCCAGTGGAAATGAAGAATACCATGAAGACTCTCAATGTGGATGTTGTGGATTTTTCCTTAAAGGGTAAATTGGTTTGTATTCCCTTAGTATGATAGAACACAGATGCTCAATTCTAAATTATTTGCCATTATTTCTTTAAACACGGTTGAAATAACAAATGAAGATTTTTTATATCTGATTGGGTCAACAGAAAGCCACAGGTCTTTCCTTTCAGTGTTGGGGTGTGTTCGTGTGTGTCAAACCCAAGGCCTCACACAAGCTAAGTCCTGGCTCTTTCACTGACCCTTATCTGGACAGCCACAGTCCTGAGCCCGCACACCGCATGGCACAGTACCTGGCCCGTAGTTTTCATGACAAGCTGTGGCAGAAACCGGCCATGTCACCGGTTCTGTGTGCTGGGCTGCTGCTCCTTTTCATTTTGGCCACATTTGCACTCAGCATCAGAGGCACGTGCCTTGCCTGAGCTTGTGGAATGGAGGAATCCCATAGCTGTTGTTCTCCATTAGAGCGACCGAGAGTGGGCTTCATCCATCACGAAGCAAACTTCCAAATAATGGCTGAGTCGGGAAGTGCAGTGTCCCCAAACATCATGGGAGTCTTGGACCTCTGATCTTCTGCCCAGCAGTTGTGAGTCTCCCTATTCAAATGACTACACACCTAGGATTAGAGGGCTGCTTCTAGAAACCCTGGTGAATAGCAACAGCAAGGGACCATTCTGATTGAAGGTGGAAGTGGTGGCCAGTGAGGGGCAGCTCCCTGAGCAGGTGATGTATTCCAGGAATCCACTAGGGAACAGACAATAAGGAACCCCTCCATTCTGGTGACACCAGAAGAGCCAAGGGCAGTGACTGCTTCCCAGAGCCCCTTAGTTAGCCGGGGTGGTGGGGAGGGTGGTGGTGGTGATGGGTAAATACAATCCACTCTCAAGGGGAGAACACTGGGAGAAATTCATTCCAGTCTTCCTCTGGTATGCACTAGGAGCTCAAGTGTCCCCACTACAGAGTTGTGAAGGGCCTTCTGGGTGTCTGGAACCACAGGAGTGTGGCATCGTACCTGACTCGCTGTCTTTAGCAGGCCAGGTGATCTGAAATTTAGCCCATGTTAATTTCAGCATGTCTGCCCTACCTGGGACACAGGTCCTCCCTCGGCCCTCTCTGTAAGAACTCTGTTCGGAACAATGGACTAATGTGACTTTGAATTGGTTGGAGAGAGCATCAGTTAGACTTTTATCATACTTGGATGTCTGTTAACTGAGAGCAAACTGCATCTGCTGCGGGCTGGCGCACCGCACCATAGTGGAGAAGCCGAGAGCTGAAAAACAAAACAAAGCAAAGAACCCTACTTGTTTAGGTGCCGGTGGGCTGTCAGAATAAGGGGTGGCGAGAAAAGGGGAAGGAGTAGGAAGCTAGACAGGAACCCAAAGAAGGTGCAGGAGGATGAGGCGAGGCCCCGCGGGAGGCCGCAGGGAGTGGCCCATTCTGAGGTTGGTTTTGTCACGTGCCCTTGCAGAACCCGCCCACGGAGGACCATTCTGCTCTGCCATGGGCATGGCCCTCTGACAAGGTGGCTCTAGAGAATGAGCCTGTCTACTCCTCCCCCACCTTCTGATGGGCTCTCCTGGGACTGCAATGCAGAGCCCCTCCCTCCAGGAGGAAGTCAGTGCTGTGAGGTGCAGCAGGACACCTGGGGCCCAGTGACAGTGACTTGCCTTGCACCCTCTGGGCAAGTTATTTCTTCTCCCTGGCTCCTTCCTCTTTCAGAACTGGAGAGGGCTCCTTGTAGCTATAAAGGTTTGATGGTGATTACTGCAAAGCTGCAGTGTGTGTGTGTGTGTGTGTGTGTGTGTGTGTGTGTGTGTGTGTGTGCTAGGCTTGCTGTTTAACAGGGTGCTAAGGTGGCAGGGAAGCCATCCTTCCCTTCCCCCCAGCTCCACACGCGTGTGTCTCTCATTACTGTCAGGAGGCGTTAAGATGGCCCCATGGAGATGAGAACAAACCCCTTAATTAGGCACTGTTCCCACATCTAGAGAGGGACCAGCCTGGGCCTGGCTGCTCTGGCATTGTGGGGAGCCTAGACTGTGGGGGCAGGAGGGGGCAGGAGGGGGCAGGAGGGCACAGGAGGGCGCAGGAGGGGGAGGCTGCGGCCAGGGCATCTGAAGGACTCAGCAGGTTTACACTTCGCTGACCTGATGGATGAATGGGGCCCTGTCCACCCACATGGGGTCTGGAATCTTCAATTACGGCAATTACATCAACAGGTCGGAAGGGCAGCACTTTCCACTGAAGAGGTTCAGGGCTTTAAAGAAAAATCCTAAAGCCACTGTTTTCCTTGCTTTCTTTTCAAGGGACTAGGCCGATCAAAGACGACCCCCGTCTCCAGTCTAATTGGGCCATAGGTAGAAAAGAAAGACGCGGCCGAGTTTTCTGTGAGAGATGGTGGCCACATGCCCACCTCTGGACTCCTGGCTCCTCTCCCATTCAGGTTTGTATTTGTAGACCTTGGTTGCGTCTGCTTTGCACTCCGCACCTTTCTGAGGATAAGACCTGGAACCTTCCCCTCTGAATCACCCAGTACGCAGCACAGTACAACCAAGGTATGTCTGGACTGCCGTCAGAAGGATGGATGCCGTGGACAGGTCATTTTAGTCTTTCTGATCATGTTTTCCCCATCAGTAAAGTCAGTATACTACGCTCCACCTGTCTCTGCTACAGTCCCAAAGGGTCCAGCTGCGACCATACACCGCAACTAATCCAGCATTTTCTTTTTCTCAGACACCTGTTAGATGGTTAAACTGAAGGGAGGTTCTTGCCTCAGCAGCAAGTGGGTGTTACCTGAGAATTTGCTAGAAGTGTAGCTCTTGGACCTCACTCTAGGTAAGTAGGAATCTGCATCTTACTTACCAAGCTCTCCAGGAAAACTGTGGACACATTAAAACCTAAGGAGGGCTTTTGTGGACTGAAACTTGACACACTGAGCGTGAGGGAGCAGGTGGGAGGGAGCCTGTAGCTCATTTTCATGTGAAAATGAAGATTTATTCTTTCCTACACGAGGGATGCTTTGAGGCCCAGAATGAAGCAATTTATCATTGCAAAGGTATTTCATCCAACCACTGGGTCATTCAATTGACAGACATTTGCTGAACAGCACTATAAGAAAGGTTTGAGGCTTGTGAAATATATTCTCTGCTTAGGAACAACTTGAAGAGGTCCTTGAAGCTCAGAAGAACTACATCCAACAAAAGTGCAGCGAGCACTTCCCTGAGGAAGACATAATAGCTTCTGTCGGAGTGAACGCAGCCAAGCAGATCCTCCTAGATGGAAGGCAGCGCAAGCAAAGGCTCTGTCGTCTTCAAGAGGGGGAAGGCAGCACTCCTGAGCCGCAGGGTCTCACAGGAACCAGCAGAACCATAGCACATTTGCAGATGGTACCACAGCTTAATCAGTGAATCCACCATACCTTGATTGGTAAATCCAACGAGAGTGATTGTACTTCTGGGTTAGTTCTGTGGCAATCACTGTCTGGCTTACTTTAGGTCTGGCCCTTCACCTGAGCGTTTCATATTCAAGGTACTGTTATGTTTATTGTACTGTTAATTTATTTAAGAGGCATATTCCTTCAAACTCCTCATGGAGTCTCATGGCTGAGGTTTATTGGTAGCTTCATTCATATTCTACTTCTTAAGAGTTTTCAGATCATGATAAGCTGGGCATGGTGTCGCATGACTTTAATCCAGCACTTGGGCAGCAGAGGCAGTCTGTTCTCTGAGTTTGGAGCCAGCCTGGTCTACAGAGTGAGTTCCAGGACAGTCAGGGCTACACAGAGAAACCCTGTCTCAGAAAACAAAACAAAACAACCAAAACAACCCTCCCCTCCCCCAAATCTTGAAGATTAGGGAAGTAAGGAACTCGGCCTTCAGATATGTTATTAATGGGTGTGGACTTTTTGGAAAAGCATGGGATTATTCCCATGTTAACTGGGCATTGTGCTGTCAACGTGTGTTGCTCACCGTCAAAGCTGCTGCGTAGAAACATGGGAGGTTTGCTTCAGCCTCTCTCCCCTAGCGTCACCTGAGTGTGTTCACAGAAGCAGTGGGACGTGTGTGGCTGCCAGCCATAGAACAAGGGACAAAAATAGAGATGCCATGGTGGACACAAAAAAATAGGACGTCATAGGTGCCCCCTAAGAGAGAGGTAGCTTGCACACTGGATCAACCAAGAGTGTAAGGATGGCTAATGAGATGTGGAATCTTTGATCACAGCTGGTGAGACAGGGAGTGGGTACATCCATGTGGCTGCATGAAGATGCAGAGTCACTTCCTGTTCCAAGTGTCAGGGGCAGCATGAGTAGAAACCAAGGCCTGCAAGGTGTGACTCTTCGGCTTAACCAGAGGGTGAGCTCTTGGTGGCTCCTCCAGGCCACCATGGGTCTTGGTCCCTTGTGGAATGCTGTCATAGCAAAGACTGAGGTATCAGGACCTCTTGGTAGTTGAGGACAGCAGTGTGTGCGTAGCCAGGTACTTCTTGCTTAGTTCTCAGTGACTGAGCTAAAGGTGAGGACTTTGTTTGGCTTGTATTGGATAGCGCCCTTGGATGCTGAGTTAAAATTTAACCAAACTTGCAAATAAGGGTTATCTGTCCATCTCTGGCATGGACATCCAGGCAAAGGCTTCTTTCTTCACCACTGCCCTCAGTGTGCACCCTCTCTCTATTTGGGCACAGAGTGAGGTGTTTCCCTGTCATCGATCCCTGTCAGTATATACGGGCATAGGTGGACAGTGTTTAATTAACTCAGGACCTTGAGCTCTAAGTGAATCTTTGCTGTGAATATGGCGAGCAGCCCGATGCCATAGACAGAGCCTGAGATTAGGAACCAGGCCTGGCTGGATTCAGATATGAGTCTTTCATCTGGCAGGGTGCTTGGACTTCACTTTCCCACCACTGAAGGCATGATCTGCCCTTGCTGTATCAGGAAGACTGAAGGAGACAGGACAGTCCCTACAGTTAGGTAGCTAAGAATCTTGGTGTGACCCAGCCTCCCAAGAGCCTAGGGCTTGAGAACCAGCTGCCTTCAGTTCACGAAGCCGTGTCAGCGTCAGAGCAGGGAACAGGAGAATCTAGCATGGACCTCACATCAGCTGAATAAAGAAACTGAAGGCAGGAAGGTTCCACCCTGTAGCCCCATGGCCACATATCTATCCTTAGAAATGTGTTTGTATGCATATATGTGCATGTATCTATTCAATTATGACATACTTGTTGGGTTTACACATTCCAGTTTCAGGAGAGCCAACCCCCTTTTTCTGGCTTCTGAAGGCACCAGAAATACACCGGATGCACAGACATACATGCAGGCAAAACCACCCATACACATAAAACAAAAACAGATAAATCAGTTGGTTTTACACAGCTGTTCTGAGAGCCCTCCCTGTATGTAGGATGTCTTATTTTAGTCAGGATGGGCTAGGTGACGCTGTAATAAACAGTCCCTCAAATCTCCGTGACTGGAGGCAACGCACACCCATTCCTCAGGGTTTTGCTCTTTAGTAAAGAACCTGCTGACACCTGCTCTTCTGGCCTACACCCACCCACTCAACCTAGCTCACAGAAACAGCTGCAGCAGGGGAAGAGAGGGTGGAGGGTCCTGCATCTGCTAGGAAGTGATATCTGCTGCTTCACGCTTCGCTGGCCAGAGGATGTCAGATTGCCACACCCAACTTCAGCAAGGACTAGCAGACTCCTCTGGGAAACAAGATAGGGTAACACCGAGAGCCCTATGAGCGATACCACTGAAAGCAAGCAGTCCTTACATCCAACCTCTGATGCCTTTTTTTTTTTTTTTTAATTTAACCCTGAGCTTTAGAAGAAACGGAGGCTGAGCCGGTCTTGCCCGTTCACCTGATTTGTACATGGGAGATGTGGGATTTAATCTGGAAAGTCTGACTGCAAAGTCTGTCACCCATGATCCCTTGTCTTACAAGTAGCTGTATTCATGACAGGAGATGGCAGAGGATGGATGGCAGTGGCCAGGTGCCACAGCCTTTGAGAGAAAGCCCTGCTGGAGGAGGAGGCGGCTCTCATCTCTAGACCCTGAAGAGGCCAGATTTGGATCCCGAGAGATGTTTATTCTTTCAGTTCTCCCCCCCCCCCCCATCAGTGTGAGAACCAACTCTAAAGTTCGGTTAGTCCGTCCACACTCTTGGCTTACTGCCCTCTGGCAGGAGAAGCCTGGAGGGATGGGGCCTTGCACGGAAGCTCTCTGGACTGGGCTCGACCAGGGAGTTTTCCTGGAATGTGCCCTAGGGAGAAATCAGATACAAGGGCCAAGTAGGAACTGGGGTTGATTACAGAGTTAATGCAGACCCCCTCCCTCCCTCCCTCCCTCCCTCCCTCCCTCCCACCTGTTTTTATTGGACCAGGGAGTTTTCCTGGAATGTGCCCTAGGGAGAAATCAGATACAAGGGCCAAGTAGGAACTGGGGTTGATTACAGAGTTAATGCAGACCCCCNGGAACTGGGGTTGATTACAGAGTTAATGCAGACCCCCTCCCTCCCTCCCTCCCTCCCTCCCTTTGTTTCTCCTCCTGTTCGCCCCTTTCTTTCCCTCCCTGCCTCCCTCTTTTTCTCAGCCCTCCTGTCTGTTTAGGCTGGCACTGAGTCTGTATGTGTGTGGGGATGGGGTGGGGGCGGGAAGACAGCTGTGGAGAATATGGTTAAAGGGGGGAGAGGAGGAAAAGTTTTGGTCCCTGGAGTCTTCTAGGGAAAGGCCCTAAGGTCCCATGTTTGGCTAGAAACTCAAGGAGAAACCTCCCCAGGGAGGCAGTGACCCCCACGGAGGAGTGTGCATAACTGGAGGAAAAGGAAAATAAGCCTCCCACGAGGTGCATGCAGCCCGTGGGTCACGGGGGTCACGGGGGTCACAGGGGAGTGTCAGTCTGCTGCTCAGGCTCACGAGCCAGGAACAGAGTATTTGCCAGCTTGCTGCAGCCTGAAGACTGCTGCCTGGGGCCCTGTGCGCCTGGCCTCACCCACAGCTGTGGCCCAGCGAGCTCCCTGCCCTCCCCCTTCCTTCAGGAGCCCTGTTTGGGAGGGCAACTGGAACAGAAGCCAGGGTTTTCGGCGGCTTCCTCTCTGGGTCAGGGATAACCCAGTGCTTCCTCCATGGTTTGGAGACCTGGGGAGTAGGAGGAGCCAGGGGACAGCCACCCTCGCCCACACTCAACAGCTGGCTATACATTTGGCCCTTCCGAGCCCATCAGCTGCCAATGTTAGGGTCCAAGAATCGCTGAAGGAAGGACCCCCCCTGACTCAAATAGTATGTAAAAGCAAAGAGGATTTGTTCTGCAGAAATTACCAGCATGCGAGGTCAACCATTCATCAAAAGGGGTGACCCTCAGAGGGACTCTGAAGCCCCCCCTTATAGACAGGGCTAGGGGAATTTTCCAGAAGGGTTAGGTAACTTCCATTATGATTGGTAGGGAGCAAGGCAGTGACGTTAGTGAAATTCTGATTGGCTGTTACGTTAATTCTATTATAATTACTGAGACCCTGAAGAGTTTCAGAGGCCAGCTCAGTTCTGGCTTTGATGTCCTCCTCCAGCTCCATGTTCCATAAGCTGACTCAACTCTAGATTCATCCTCTCTAAGCCAGGGGCCATCACTGACTGAAGGGACCATTGGCAGTGAGGAGCCCAGATTGCATCCCTGGGAACTGAAACTTTTCATTTGCTGAGTTCTTTGGACTTCTCATCAACAAAGAGCCTGACTAATGTCCCTCTACTAGGAAAACTGTTGCGTGTGCCTTTCTGAGACTCCCCACACAGCACTATGCAATTCTTTCTCAACCCTTTGTCTTGCTTCTCATCCCTACTGATGGAGAATATCAGCACACCTCAGGAGGCGTCTAGGCCAGCAGTTGCTAAACCCAGGAAGTTCTTAAAAACATGGTCTCTAAGCTCGGGATGAGGCTCAGCAGGTAGGGTGCTTGCACTGCATAAGTTGGGCATGTTGGTCCATACATGTAACCCCAGCCCTTCAGGAGGGAGGTGCGACTATATACTGAGTTCAAGATTTCACAGATCAGAGAATGAGGAAGGGAGGGAGGCAGAGGGAGGGAG
>NC_034601.1:25111597-25122801 GCF_900095145.1 Mus pahari | reverse complement strand
AGAGAGAGAGAGAGAGAGAGAGAGAGAGAGAGAGAAGGAGATTCTTAGATTTGGTTCTCAGTTCTGGCTTCTCCTCCCTGGGCAGGGACTGATTTTGCAGGTCTCACGCCCTGTGGGCCATCCCTTGGGAGGTCACAGTGGGGACGAAGTGTGTTAACAGCTTGGTCTTGGCAAGAAACTTTCCTTGTGTGGATTTATGGCTTGCATTAAGGGCTAGCTTTCCAGACCTGCTGAGAGGACCAGCACTGCCCCTCCATCTCATCTCTGCAGGTTGCCTGGATGCAGGCCTCCCGCAAGGAGCCAGTTTCTGTACTGGCCTGCAGCCAATCCATGCAGGGGAAGGAGCCCATCACCCAGTAGGCCACAGTGTCCTTCTGGATGCTTCCTTTAATGTGGTAAATCAGAAATGGGGCCCCCAGGGCTTCAGTCTGTTTGGCTTTGAGGAAATATTGCCAGTCTTACCTCTGTCCCAGGCCTGGCTATAGGGGAGGGAGGGTGGATTTTGTATGGGCTGAGACTAGACTGTCTGCGTGGGTACTTTCATTTCTCTTCCTTCTTTCTTTCTTTCTTTCTTTCTTTCTTTCTTTCTTTCTTTCTTTCTTTCTTTCTTTCTTTCTTTCTTCCTCTATTCCTTTATTTGTTGAGACAGGATCTCATTATGTAGTTCTGGTTGTTTTGGAACTCACTATGTAGGCCAGGCTGGACTCGAACTCACAGAGCCTACCTCTGTCTGCTTCCCAAGTGCTGGGATTAAAGGCGTGCACCACTATGCCTGGGTTCATTTTCACTTACTAATTCTCAGTACTTTATAAAAAGAGAGCCCTAGCTTTCCCCAGGTACCCAGGTCTTTGATCTATAGGACTTGAAGGCCTGGCAGGCAGATAAGCCTTCTGCACCCATTGACATACAGAATTCAGAGGGGGTGTAGCTCTGAGGATCTGGGGACCTCAAATTGTGTGTATGCATGAGTATGTACACATGTCTATAACTTGGTGTGTGTGTGAATGTGTGTGTGTCCTCTATACCCTGCCTCTGCTTCTATGGATTCAACCATGGCTAGAAAATATTTGAAATCTGTTCTGAATGTGTACTAATTTTTCCCTGCCTTTATTATTCCCTAACAATATAGTATAAATATCATTTATTTATTTTTAAAGATTTATTTATTTATTTATTTATTTATTTATTTATTTATGAGTACATTGTAGATGTCTTCAGGAACACCAGAAGAGAGCATCAGATCCCATTACAGATGGTTGTGAGCCACCATGAGGTTGCTGGGAATTGAACTCAGGACCTCTGGGAGAGCAGTCAGTGCTCTTAACCACTGAGCCATCTCTCCAGCCCATAAATATCATTTATATAATAGTCATACAGTATTCTGACTATAAGTAAGCTAGGGATATCCTGAAAGAGGATGTACTTAGGCTTTATGCAAATTCTATGTCATTTAAATAATTCATACATTTCTCATTTGAGACAAGAGATTGCTGTCTGAGTTGGTCTCAAGTGCCAAGGTTCAAGCCCCTGCTTTTGGAACAGTGGGATTCCAGCCACCCACTGCTCCTGTGCCTTTTTATATAAGGAACTTGAACACCCACAGATGTTGATACCAATCTCTCACAAAGACCAAGCGATGGCATTTAAAAGCCAATCTAGCAAATGGGGTAAAATGTTACCATAATGTCATATGGGCTCAACAGCTATAAACATTCCCTGTATTTTATTTTTGGTATTTTAAATATATTTGGTTCAATTATTTTCTATGTTTTATTGTGTTTTAAAATTTGCTTCCAAATTAAAAAAAAAAAATGTAAAGGGCGGTGGGCATGGTGAGGCACACCTTTGATCCCAGAACTCGGGAGGTAGAGGCAGGTGGATGTCTGTGAGTTTGAGGCCAGCCTGGTCTACAAAGCAAGTTGCAGCATAGCCAAGGCTACAATGACAAACAAACAAAAACCACAGAGGGTGTGTGGCTTGTTCAAAGACACAGAACAAGCTAACATTTGGAAGCCTCGCCAAGGAGTCTCACCGGTTGCATCCGACGGTCTCTGGACTTGACTCAACTGAAATGTCAGTTCTTGAGAGCAATGGTCATGCGTCTAAATTTCTCATGCTCTCCCTCCTTGCTCTGTGACAGACAGAAGTGGATTGTTTTTCACTTGACCTGTGCTGCTCCTGCTGGATGGTAAGTGCCATGGGGACAGCTTCTCATTCCCAGCTGTACCCCGAGGGCACATAGTTACTGAAAAGAATGAGCCACAGAGTGAACTGCAGATACACACACACACACACACACACACACACACACACACACACACACGTGGGCTCATAGATGCCAATATGCCTCTGCTCTATTCTCTTTTAAAGTTTGATTGCTCTGTGTACCATGCAGATGTGAGGTGCAAGGACTGAGAGGGCCGCTGGCAGGGAAGTATGATGTCTCTGGAAAGGATGCTGGGAAGACAGAAGGGGGGTGGCCCTTCCTGGCCACCCACCCACAAAGGCTCTTTGGGGAGAGAACGAAGCTCTTGCAAGCAGGTGTCATGGGGATCCCAGAGATGGGGCAGAGAGAGAACAGGAATGAGAGTGGAAAGTACCATCTCTCCAGAAACAAAACAGCCCTTTAGGGTCACCGGATATGTCTGTCTGCCCTGGGCCAGTGCTAAACTTCCCTCTTCTTATTGTGGATGAGCATCAACAACACAGATCTGACCTGCATCTGCTCCTCCTGACGGCACAGCTGTGGGAAGTGGGGGCAGGGGGGCATGGGAGCCACAGGCAGGGCAGGCTTACGGCCAATGTGTGCATTAACCAAGGAATTGCTTTTTCAATACCCATCACATCTGGTACTCAAAACTCACAAAACTCGAAGACGAAAGTCAACGGGTATATTATGAGTCATACCAGTCTTCTCTCTCTCCTCCCTCTCCCTAAATTCATCTAGTCATCCCTGCTGATATTCTCACTTTTCAGGATGACTCAGACGGAAGGTTGAAGCATTCACGACCAGCTGTGTGTGGCACAGGGGTCCACATATGCTGCTTGTACCCTGCTCTGTTCATTTAGTGATGTTCTCCTCCGAGTCTGTGACAGTGTCTGTGGTTGGCTTCTATTTTTTTTTTTTTCCTCCATAGTGTTCTCCCATGTGCTGGGGAAGATGCCCTTAGTATCTGAGGAGTCAGGCTCCAGCCTTTTGGAGGAGTCTTTTGTTGTCGTAGTAACAGGGAAACAGGGAGTATCAAGGCATGATGGGACATGAAGGACCATGAGCCCTGTGCATTGCTATCACTAACCACAATGTAATTCTGTCTCTGAAATCTGGCTGGTCCTGCCAAGATTGGCTACAAAAGTAAAATGCAAACTTTGAAGAGTTAATTTTAAAATGTAATCCATCTTATTTAATACTTTTTTAAAAAAAAAAAACATTGATTGCAAGTCAAATTATAGTTTAAATATATCAGCAATATAAAATATGTGACAAATCAACTGTACCTTTCTTTCTTTTGTAATATGTAGAAACTATATGATTCTAAATGCTGGAGGTGGTATAGGTGCGCCCGTGCATGCATGTGTACATGCGTGAGTGTGTATGGGCGTGTATCCAACACACTTCCATTGAGCTAGGCTCCTCTAGAGACTTGGTACAACTGAAGATGGGAGGAGCTGGTGGGGCAGGAAGGATTAGCAAGAGCAGCTGCCTTCATCTATAAACCCAAGGCTCAGGACACAGGAATGATGTGTCCAGGGCCCGTGGGTACTACCATCAGACCAAGGGTCACCTCCAGTTTCATTGCTCCATATATATATATATATATATATATATATATATATATATATATATATATATAAAANCACCTAGAGAAATGGCTGAGTGAAATTTCTGTGTACAGGGAGCCTTCCTAGCCAGGGCAGCCTCCCCCCTTCTGCTCTTTCTAGAATAGGTAATGGCCCAAGGAAAAATGGCCCAGCAGGAACTCACTGGCACCAAAGACTAACGTTGTCCAGAACCCTTTCCCTAGTTGCCCAGACAGGGGCCTGTGATCTTTCTTGGCCTCTTCTCTGTGGGCCTGAAGAAGCCAGAGTCAGCCCTGAGGGAGGCTTGAGGAGCCTGAAGGCTGGGCTCAGCAGCCTCAGCCCCTAAATCATTCATGCAGGGGTGGGACAGGCCAGGCAGCACAGAGGGGATTTTCCTAGATTATATTGAAAGAATTACAATGGTGCGGGGAAAGTAACCGGGTTCCCACAGTGTCCGGTCACTCCTGTGGGGGCTGTGGGAGCCGGGCCTGCCTACCTCTTTCTCTCTGAGCAGCAGCACACACAGTTTTTAATAATTAAGTAACTTTAATTGTCCTGGGAAAGCTTAGCTTGCCTTGGGGGCATGCTGCACAAACTCATAATGTTACCAAGAGAGATTACAAATGAGGACTGAGAAATGATTCTCTTTTGAAGAAGCACCTCACTGTTAAGCCTTATTATCCAAAGTTTAGAACCTCATTTATCTGCTTTGGGGCGGGGGAGGGGGGTGATGGGAAGGTGGGGGGAGGGGACAGAGGATGAGGGACAGACACCCAAGACCCAGAAATGAATGCATATGAAATTAAAACTCCATGCCTCTGCACTGCAGTCTTAAGATCATCAGACAGGAAAATGTTGCCGTTTATTGATTGCATTCCGGTGACCAAGGGAAAATTCAAGACAGAAGAATTAATAAATAATAGCGTTAATAAAAATTCATTATTCTTTAGTGCATCTGTTACTTAGAAGAGATCTCACTTTAGCGTTTGGGAATAACTTTTTCTCTCTGGTGTTTTAAAAGAAAATCATTCTAAAATCTGTGATTTCACCAGTGTGATTGGCATGCGAACCCGCAGTAAATAACTGATGCGCGGATGAGCACAGCAATGTAAGAAGGAAGGACCTCAGAAAACAAGGATTGTCCTCCCACAAATACGCATGGTCCATACGAAGGACCAGCCCGGATGAGAGCGCTGCAGCCCACACACAAGGAGCCCAGGCTGGGAGACAGGACATCACGCGTGTGTCACACTAGCGGTGACACAGCTGGGGAGGAAGGGTGGAGAAGCTGGAAAATTAGGGTAAGAGGTCTGAATGTCTAATGAATAGTTTTGATTCCCCTGGACTGCGGCTATTTCCTAACCAAATCTAGTCACTTAGGCACTCATTGGCCTGTTGGTCAATGTTCACAGAGAGCCAGGTGGCTTAAACAAGGAGAGTGGCCGATTACACTCAGGGTCTGTATGTGTCACAAGAGAAAGTCATTCTCTTCCAGGTTCTTTGTGCCCTGGAGTTTTCTTCCGTTCACATTATTAAGTTTTGTTTTGTTGTTTTGTTTTTTCGAGACAAGGTTTCTCTGTATAACCCTGGCTGTCCCGGAACTCACTTTGTAGACCAGGCTGGCCTCGAACTTAGAAATCCGCCTGCCTCTGCCTCCCGAGTGCTGGGATTAAAGACGTGTAGCTCATTATTAAGTATTTGTATCCTAAATGATAAGCATCCCAGTTTTTTGTGAGCACCAGGGCAGGCTTTTCTTCTCAATAGTCAATCTATACTGACTGGCTAGGTTCATGTTCCAAGGACCATTGGAGCTACACTGGTAGTTCTCAACCTGTGGGTCCCGACCCCTTTGAGGGGGTCAAATGACCCTTTCACATTTAGGAGTTGCCTAAGATCGTTGGAAAACACAGGTGTTTATTTACGATTCATAAAACTAACAAAATTACAGTTAGGGAGTAGCAATCTGTAATTGCTGTTTCAAAAGAATTATGAAAATAATTTTATGGGGGAGGGGGGAGGCAGTCATCACCAGAGCTTGAGGAATGGTATTAAAGGGTTGCAGTATTAGGAAGGTTGAGAATCAATCTAGATAGATAGACTTTGTCTTTGAATCTGGAGTTTCCATTATTCCCTTCTCTCTGAGCCTCTGTTTCCTTATCTATGAGATGGGCATGTAGATGTGAACTCGTGTGTGTGTGTGTGTGTGTGTGTGTGTGTGTGTGTATTTGCATATGTGCATGTGCTGGGTGTGTGCATGAAAGACAGCAGTAGAAGTTGCTGGTAGAGTTTTCCAGGGACCTTTATGGGGGGGGGGTCATTTAGAGGAGTGCGTCTTTCCTTCTATCATCTGAAGTTTCAGTTCTAGCCCAGTTCTCACTCTGTGTCCCTCAGATGTTCAGATGTGGCTCAGGTGGCCCCTCCCTGTGAGTCTTAGAGTAGGAGCCAAGAAGCCATTTGTCCTATAGTGTCACTTTGTGCACAGATGTCCTTGCCTGACATTGCTGTCCCGGCCTGTCGGTCAACGTTCACAGAGAGCCAGGTGGCTTAAACAAGGAGAGTGGCCGATTACACTCAGGGTCTGTATGTGTCACAACTAGAGAAAGTCATTCTCTTTCCAGGTTCGTTGTGCCCTTGTGTCACCTAAGGGCCTTCAGGGAGCCACTGCAGAGCTCTACAACAGGGAGGTCCCACACATCTGGAAACCAAGGCTGTGAGTATTGACGTGCCTGGTACCAGGAAAAGCTCCCAGGTGTGTGGCTGACTGGGCTCTGCAGGGCGAGCTGACTGATGCTGAGCATCTGTCAGGGAGAGCAATCTCCGCAAAGAACTAGTATTACTACTAATGACCCCAGCCTTCCAACCCACTCCCAGCATTAGCTATTATAAAGAATGTGTGCGTGTTTCCTTTATCAACATGGCAAATCAAACGGACGGCAACTCACACAGAAGGGTCGCAGCACGGTCATTTCATAACTCCTATACTTGGTACGGGGGCCACTCCGTACAAGAACACAGAGAGCAGCGCCAGTCTTTGTAAATTTCTTCTTTTGTTAAATTTTTACATTTTATTTTATGTGCATGGACGTTTTGCCTGCATGTACTTCCGTGTGAGAGTGCCAGGTCTTGGAGGTGCAGATAGTTGGAGGTACAGAGCTGCCATGTGGGTGCCGGGATTTGAACCCTGGTCTTCTGGAATAGCAGTCAGTGCTCTAAACTGCTGAGCCATCTCTCTAGCCCCATCCCAGTCTTGGTACATGGCCCATTAGCATTTCCTTTTATTCAATCGTTATTTTTTTTTCTTTTTTCTTTTATGTGTATGACTATTTTCCTGCATGTTTGCATATGTACCACATGTGTTTATCCAGGCCAGAAGGCATTGGCTCCCCTGGGACTGTTGTGAGATGCTATGTGGGTGCTGAGAACTGAACTTGGGTCTTCGGGAAGAGCAGCCAATGCTCTTAACCTCTGAGCCATCTGCCCAGTTTCCCAAAATGGTTAGCCCAGGTTGACATCGGACTCATGATCCTCCTGCCTCCATCTTTTGGCATATCCTATCAGTATGCTACAACAACTGGCTTATTTATTTATTTATTTATTTATTTATTTATTTATTTATTTAGCCTACTGATAGACCTTGGGTGGTTTTGAGTTTGTCTGTTTCCGTTTGCTTGTTCATTGTTTTAATGACAAACCTGACATTATCTGTCACTGTAATCTGCTGCAGTGAAGATTGTGGGGGATAGAACTTTGAGGGGTAAATGTTTCTGTCCTTAGTTTGCTAATTAGTTGTTTGACTTTGGGCAAGTGTCACTGCCATTGTGGGCTTTGGTTTCTGTCAGACGGGATCACTGAGTCCCGTCTGTTGTCTAGTGTCCCTCATTAAGATCTCTGTCTCTTGCCCCCTGAGACTCCCCAGGTCCCAGATGCAGTGGGGGCACCACCGAAAGGGACGGTCCCAGCTACGGCTGTGGGTGGGGCAGCCCGGCTGGGTGATGGGGTAAACCTCTCTCCTTGCTCAGCTCTGTGATGCAACGCTGGATTCGGACAAGTTGGGCCTTGCTTTCCCCTGGGTCCAGCGTGATTCAAGGCCTGTAGCGTGGCTTCTCTACTAGCTGATGAGCTGCTGCAGACACCTTTCTTGGCAATGGTCTTAACGAGGTCTCTGGGAATGTCTGGTTACTCATGTGTTTTGCAAGGGCAGCAAGAGCTGAGAGAGAAGGAGGCAGCTAGCGTGGCTTCCTTCCTGAGTTAATGACTTCAGCCTCGTGAATGACTCATCCCTTCTGTGCCCAGGGAGAGCGGGGTGGTTGAGCTGGGGCCGGGGTGGCAAGAAGATGGGTGACGCCAGAGGTGGGGGTGTGTCCTCATCCTCCTTGCATGGCTTTGGGTCTTGGTGCTCTGTAAGGGTGTCAGAATGAGGCTAGGTATCCTACTCAGACACCTCTCTCCGCTGTCTACTTAGAAGTCACAAACTTCCTCTCTAGTCTCAGCTCCAGTCATGCAGGAGAAAGCTAAATGCTTCCGGGGGAATCCAACCGGAGAGGGTCGAGTGCCTGTTGTCGGGTACACTCTGCTCTGTACCTAAGAGGGCCTTTTCACATTAACCTTTCACCCAGAGAACTGGGATAAGAACTACAGGTGAACTACTTCTTCGAGGGATGTCCGCACTACCTGGCTGGCTTCTTTACCCCTCGTATCTCAGCCTATTGTAGACTCCAGCGCCCATGGGAGCCGGACTGAATATACCTGCTTTAGAGCAGCGTGTGAAGCCTCATTCTGCTGTTCTTCCCTTAAGGGTGCATCTCCCAGGCCTGCTGCTGGCTCAGCTTCCTGCTTTCCAGTGGGTGTTAGCTATCGGCAGTGGCACAAGGACACGCTCATGTTGCCATATCCCTACAAGCTGCATGTAGGCCTCACATGGCAGGTCTCCCTGTCCCCTGTCCCCAAAGTCCTAAGATGTGCCTGTTTAGTCTGGGAGAGGGTTCTCCTGGTTCCCCTTCCCCTCAGTTCATGTTGAATTCTCCCTGAACACTTAGACCCTCTGAGAAAAATGGTTCCTCTCCTATTAGCTCTTTGCTGGGACTTGCGACATCCCATAGTGTGTCAGGGATGGAAAGGACACCATGTCACATGGGTGCTCGATTGCTGAATAGGTGGATGGTTGCTATCCCAGGCAAGCCCATCTTACTCTTAAAACTGAAGCTGCTCTTGCTCTGTCTCCAGTCACTCACCGGACTTAGCCTGGAGAGCGCAAATCTCATCAGGTATGAGCAGATCCGTGGCTCCATCAGGGTCCTGCCCCAAACATGAAGACTGCAATGGTATTGCAGAAACCGTCTCATAAGAGAGAAATCTTCAGTGATGCAGGACAAGGCATCCTGCTTGGGTTTTCTCTAGGGCTATCACCTGACTTTACGTGTTCAGAGTGGACAAGGGAGACTACCCAGGAGGTAGGGAAGCAGGCCTCTACTGAATGGGAAGTGAAAACGAGAAGCCTAGGGCTCAGTATATAAGGTGTCCTGAAGAATGACACCCCCATCTGAGCCTTGGGTCTGGCCAGCTGTCGCTTCTGCTTCCTGTTCCCCGTTGCTGTTCTGAGGAACTGAACCAACCTGTGTGTTTTCTGAGGGGAAAGCCAGTGCATTGCACACGAGGGTCACCAAGCTGGCTGGCTCAGAGAGCGCCCCCCCCCCCCCGAGCTTTTTAATCTTTTCTGTTCTGTTCTCTATCCCCTCCCTTTCCCCTTTGCTGTGCTTTTAAACACCAAATTACTGCAATCACAGGGGCATGGGTGGTATTTTTCTCTTTAGAAATCCTTTTCCAGGCAAGTACGTAAAAGATGTTTTCATACTTTGGGCTGAAAGGGAGGAGAAGGATAAAAAAGGCTTAGTTCCCAAGTTGAGTATTTCTCTGAAAACAGCCTTGTGAATGTGAATGCTTGGCCTGTCAGGCTTACTTCAGAGAATCATGGCATCCTGCCTGCTGAGCCTGAAGACCTGACAAGCTGGCAAGGGTGTGTGTGTGTGTGTGTGTGTGTGTGTGTGCGCGCGCGCGCGCGCGCGCGTGTGTGTGTGTGTGCAGGGGGTGGGGGGGAGCCCCGATGGCTAAGCAAAGGGGATCTGAGAAGGGCAGGAGAGCTGTGTGCCACATGATGGGACAACAGGGAGCACTTGCCAAAAGAACTGGGTACACTCTCATAAAAGGGGCTCCTCAGACTCAAATTGTACAAAGTAAAGACACAGACAAAGCCAGATGCCAGCCCACGGATACCCTCAGGACCGCTCTGCAGGAGCACGTAGGAACTGTCACATAGGCATTTAAACCAGCTGGTAAAGTTCATCTGTGCCAACATCCTGTTAACAGTAGTGACTTACAAAGAAATGGCCCTGTGCGGGCTGCTTAGCTGAACCTAATTTCCCTTCCACCAAGGAACTGGGATGGGAGGAGCAGAGGTAGCAAGCACTTCTGGAAAACCACCAAAGAACTGCAGAACAAATCGCTGGGTCTTACAGGGCAAGTGGGGGTGGGGGCCGAGGCAGATTTGCTATCCTATGCACAGGTGGGAGGTAGCTCATCGTTTCGTGGATGGCAGACCACAGCACAGGATCCATGCTCAGGAAGGGCAGCCTGGGCTAGACCCAAACCAAAAGGAGTGTCTTTCTAAATGGCACTTCAAACGTTCATACCAGGTGACCGTGGCTGAAAACATTCACTGCGTCTGCCATTCTGAGGAAAGCCCCCTTACACCCCACCTCCCCTACCCTCAGGACTCATTCTTGACTGGAGACAGTGCCAGTCACACCGTTGGTCTTTTAGCCGGTTGAGTGGTGATTTCTATTATCTGTTTGCTTGTTTGGAGACAAGGTCTCACACTGTTAACTCTAGCCAGCCAGGAACTCAGAGCAATCCTCCTGCATCAGTTTCCCAGTGCTTGGATTTCATGCATGAATCCAAGCATAGCTGTTGGTTTGTTTGTTTGTTTGTCTTCTCTAGTCATCAGTGCCCCGGCCATGCAGAGGGGGCTAACGAAGGCTCAGGAAGCTGACGGGGCCTGCTCCAGGCCTCATTCCTACGTGACGAAGGATCGGGGCCTGGAGTGCAGCTCAATTAGCCGTAGTGATGAGGCTCTTTCCACAGAGTCCAGCATGACTTGGGACTGAATTAGCCTCAACAGGCATGCCGCCATGTCAGGAGAGGGAGGGATTCCAGGGGGAAAGGTCCAGGGAGAGGCAGATTCTCCCTTCCTATCTCCAAAGACAGTAAAGGCAGCCTGCCTCTCTGTACTGTGAGTGATGAACCCTCACTTTGTCAGAGAAGGTGAAACTTGTCTAAGGCAGGCAGAATAATAGCACTGAGCACACATTTCCTCCTCCTCCTCCTCCTCCTCCTCCTCCTCCTCCTCCTCC
>NC_034601.1:25105019-25111526 GCF_900095145.1 Mus pahari | reverse complement strand
CCCCCTCCCCCTCCCCCTCCTCCTCTTATTTTTGAGACAGAGACTTTCTATGTAGTCCCAGCTGACCTGGAACTCGTTCTGTAGACCAGGCTGGCCTCAGACCCACAGAGACCTGCCTACCGTTGCCTCCTGAGTGCTGGGATTGAAAGCATGCAGCACCTTGCCTGGCACATGCCCAGAACCTGTAGCTATGATATTATGTGCAACGGGAAAGAAGGACTGCAGTTGGAGCTAAGCATGCTAGTGAGCTGGCCTAAGATGAGGAAGCGAGCTTGGACTCCCTAGACGGCTCACAAGAATTCTCATAATAAAAGGGGAGGCGAGTTAGAATCAGAGCCACACTGTGTGAGGAAGACTTACCAACCAGGGCTGGTTTGGAAGACAGAGGCAGGGGGCTAACCAAGAATTGCCTGAGAAGCTGGGGGAGACAGCAGAAATGACTCCCTCTTATAACCTCTAGAGTAAAAACACACCGCAGGCAACACCTTGACTTAGCCCAGTGAGAACATATGGACCATGGTCTGCTGACTCACATATACTCTGTGTGCATATATAGTATGTATACACACATATATAATATATACCATATATTAGAGTTAGATATATATCAGTGTTAGATATATGATATACTACATACTATATATTATATTTATATATAATATCTGCAATATATGCTATATATGTAAAATATAGTTATATATAATATAATGAATTATTATACTCTATGTTATATTATAATACATTTATATATTCTGCAATAGTATATATTAGTGTTCAGTATATAATATTATTATATACTACTGTTTTACACACACACACACACACACATTAGTGTTGCTTCAAGCTGTTAATTTGTAATAATATGCCACAGAAGTGATAGGGTGTGGACAGGAGGTTAGTGCCATGAGAATCCAAGGTGTAGCCTGGGAGCACAGCTGTAGTCTGTGCCCTGGATCCCCAAGACAGAGCCCTGTTATCAGGATCCTGCCATCTCTCTTTTCCTGCAGGCAGGAGGCAGCTCAGCAGCCTGCAGACCGCATACCAGCACCTTGCCCTGGGGTGACAGCACACAGGGCTCTCGGCTCTCGCTCTGACCCCTGTGAGAGTGACACTCGCTCTTGCACATCTTCAAGAGGACAGAAGCCTTTAGGTTAACGCTTTCCTCTTTCACTTATGGGGTGGACAGATCCCCGGTAAATTTCTCAGAGTTCTTCAGAAGTTCTCAAGGAACCAGGCCCTGCTTCTCCCCGCCTGCCCCCCACAGCCCCAGGGTAGCTACTCAGCAACTATTCCTCACAACTATTCCTCTGTCTCAGTCCCATACTACTTCACTTCTGAGCCTGGAGGTTGGCCCAGAACAAACATCTGTATGTGAGCCTTTGTCTATAGGCCAGAAGCCGGGGAAACTGCCAAGCATTATAACAGCAGCAGTTCAGGAGGGTACCCCAGTCTCCAGAGCTGAAAGGAGCCTCTGAGGGGCGGTGTTGTCAGTGCCCTGAGACTCATGGACCATGGTGGACCGTGGCATGAACACACCTCTGTCCTCGGATGCCGGCAGAGTCTCCAAGGATACTTGTGGTTTAGTTTGGAGATGACCGATAAAATCGCAGGGCTCGTTTTGAGGCCCCTGGCTCCCGGTTCTTTAGTTGCTTGAGTCCAGCCTCCCTCAGAGGGCAGCCAGTGGTCCGATCATTCAGAACAGATGTTCCCCTGATGAACTTAATTGCATCATTAGCAGCCCGGCTACAAAACGGGCGATTGGAGAACTGCCGGGAAGCGGGGAGCCTCCAGGGCAGCTGTTCCTGGGGCAGGCTGAGCATGCCTTTGCAGTGGGTCCTTCCTGTCCCCTGCCCCGCCCCCCCCAAACACTGGCCTCTCCAATTCTGAGCCTTTCTCACCAACCAGAATGAGAACAGATGGAAACAGTCCTCGTGGGCATCTCCAGCTGATGTGGATTTCACAGCGGGCGGAAGACTGAGGGGGAGCGGACAGCATAGCCCCTTCCCATAGCCACTTGGGAGGCCACACTGTCCAGCTGTCCACCCTCACTCATGTGAAAAGGGCGTAGGACTTGAGACTTTGGGGTCCAGCGGTGTCGGGGTGGGGGGCAGGGAATGCAGAAGTTAGAAACACACACACTACTCCAGAGCGTTGCAGATTTAAGCCTGAGTTCCAGAGAGCCATGGGGATGATGGGGAGCAGGGGGCTAACCTCAGTGCTTTGGCCAGATCAGCGCTCAGTTCCAGCCTTACAGTTCAGCACACTGCTTATATGGCTAGACTCCTCACTAACCCCCTAATATTCCTTCTCAGCCTGCACTGGCTGCTCACTCTACGCTTTTCTCTCACCGGTACCTCTGCTATGCTCCCTGGATGTCCAGATGTCACCATTCTCTCAGAAACCATCTGAGCCTGGCTTGCTGATTGTCTCTTGTCTGTGTCAATGGAACTGATGGTGTTACGTCAGTTTCTTCAGTACTTGGCCTGGTCTTTTCACCGTGCAGGGATGACACCGTCTTGACTCCATAGTTCCTATAGACATATATGGTTCTGTTTTTATTCCTTTAACATATGTCCAAAAGCCAATATCAAATATTCTTCCTGAAGACCAGCATGAACTCAAGTCTACTGTAACAAAGCACTCAAGAGCCAGCTGCTCAAGTCACATTTATTCCTCATGGTTCTGGAGGCTGGGGAGCCCAAGATTAAGGTGACATCCTGTGTTGCAACTGGTAGGGTTATAGAAAGCTACTGTCTCACTATGTCCTGACATGATAGAGGGAGACTCCAGTTGTTTCCTCTTCTGGAAGGTACTGATCCCCCATCACAGGGGCTCCCTCCTTATAACCTCATATGTACCTAATTAGGCATCCTCCACAAATGCCAGGAGACTATCAGGCTTCGGTATATGAGAAAGAACAGAAGCATTCAGTTACTAAAAGCTCCTAGCTTATAATAGAAACAACCTCTGAATTCAACTGTTAGTCTGCTAAAGCAACAGCTCTGTAACGTCTTCTGTGTGACAAGTGGTGCTGGGCGCTCGGGGAAATGTCGAGGATGAGTGACCCAGACCCTGTCAGCTGCTGCTGCAATGCATCCTCAGTACCAGGATAGGATTTATTCAGGAGAGAGGCTTGCTGCTGAAGGCTGCCTCAGGGTCCATTCTGCTACCCACTCCAGACAATCTTGAGAGAGACTTGGGAGGTCAGTCACCACGTGCAAGCTAAGACGCCACTTCAGCTTCTAGCTGGTCTGTTTGTAGTATTATTCAGTCTTAGACAATATAGCCTTATATAATAGGATTATTAATAAATGCAATACAATTATGCTATTTTAGTTGTTTGAGACAGATTCTCACATATTCCATGCTAGCCTCTAACTCGATACATAGCTGAGGATGGCCCTGAACTTCGAATTCTTTTGCTCTGCCTTCCTGGTGCTGGGATTACAATGTGTACCGTGTATACCATCTGATCGCCCGTCAAACCCAGGGCTTCAGTCACGCATTCTGGATGGTACCCAGACTGAAGCACTCAGAGCTCCCAATCCCCCAGCCCATAAGGCCTATGCATCTATTGGATGGTGGTGATGTGGGTATACAGCGGGGCTTGTGATGACCAACACAGCAGCTCCTGGGCACACACAGCTACTTACGATTATTTAAATTAGTTAGAGTGTAATAAAATTAATAAATCCTCTAATCAGAATCAGCTGTATCTGTGGCGCTCAGTAGCCACTGGGCCATCCTCAGACTATTGATACTCTGAGACCTCTTTGGGTCACCCACAACAGCTGTCCAATGAATTTCAGGGCATCCCCAGGGACAGACACAATACATAGAGGTCTCTATGCTAGGGGTCAGAGTTGGCAGACTGAAGAGGAAACCCTCACGGACACCACTTCTCCTTTCTTCTCTCAAACGTTCCTGGTCTGTCCACATAGCAGTGGGGTGGGTCCAGAGAGACGAGAGACCCAGGCTCTTGTCTGTGTGTAAAGTCTGCCCAGAACTTAATGACGCAACTAGACTATGTCTGCTTCAATAAAAATCTTTTTATGCTGCTAGGCATTGGCGGCACACGCCTTTAATCACATCACTCAGGAGGCAGAAGCAGGCGGATCTCTGTGAGTTCAAGGCCAGCCTGGTCTACAGAGCACGCTCCAGGACAGCCAGGATTATAAAGATTGAGAGAGAGCCTGTCTCAAGAAGTCAACCAACAAAACAAAATCTTTTCCTGTAGCGGTGGTCAGTGGAGGCAGCCGACGCGCTTTTCTCTCTGGCTCTTGTTGCAGATGCCAATTCGGTCCGGCAGCAGCGTGTTCTCACTACCCACCCCAATATTCTGGGCTCCTGAGTGAAAGATACACACACACACACACACACACACACACACACACACACACGCAGCCTTATATTTTAATATGCCTTAAACAGTTCAATGGCAGGACCACTCCAAAACCGCCACGTGGCTAATACCTCCCCTCCGATATTCCTGAGTTATTACTTACTAAAATCTGTATTCCAGTTTTGCTGCCCTAGACACAAGCGGGGGTGGGGTGGGGGGAGCCCCCTGGGGCTGCTCTTCCCCTGACTCTTACATGCGGGCTATGCTTTCTCTTCTGCACCTCTCAGGCCTGGTCTTTACTCCCTTTCTGGCATGGTGGCTCTATCTTTTCTTCCTCCTTTGGTACCCTTGCCCGGGAATCCTAAAGTCCTGCCTCTGTCTCCCTGCCCAGTCATTAGCTGCTGGCAACTTTATTTATCCATCAAAACCAACTGGGGGGCAGAGGCCCTCTGAGTCTTACATGCAAATTCTCATGCAATCTGGGGGGGAGGGGGACTCAATGAAATAAATAATAAAGCATTAGCTCAAATCCATAAAAGGCTCTATCTTTACATTTGGATGTTGGCTGAATCAAGCCTTTGACTCCCTCCCGTGGAAGGTGGACTTGGTGCTGAGGGGGACACGGAGGTACTCCGTGAGGATCTGCTTCCTTCTCCTAAAGAAAGTCTGCGGTGGAGAGGCAGCTCGCGTCATTTTGCCATGTAGAGTGTGGTCATCCCTGGAAGCGGAGCCCTGTGGACAAGTGTCCGTGGGAAGAGATACAGCCTCATCAGGCACCTTGCCGAGAGCCTTTAGAGCCCCCCCTCTCTGGTGGGGTTGCATGACCTCCTCCCAGTGTTCTTCCCTCAGGCCCCCATGGATGCGAATGGCCTTGGTAACTGTCATGTCACAGGCAAGTGGGGAGGCCCACGTCTCACCCCCTACCCCAGCCTCAAGTGTTACTGATTCCTTGCTGGGGTCAGCAGAGAGAACCACTTATTGTGGTCTCTGTGAATGTCAACCACTGAAAAGGCTATGAACAGGTGGGTCTAGATTCTCACACTTGGGGAAACTGAGGAAGGGAAGCAACCCCCTTTGAGGCCCTGTGAAGCAAAGTAGGGGCTTAGCCTGCCCTGCAAACCCCGGAGTCTGCGATCTTGTAGCATCTGAAGAACAGAGAGGGAGGGGGTCCCGCTGCCTGCTGTACACTCTCTGAGGTGATCTGTCAAGGGAGGGAAGAAAAAAAAAAAAAAAAAAACACCAGTGAACAAGCCATCCATTCTTGTCTGCACCATTTTCCCACGTTGGGAGCAGACTGCAATGAAAAATTTAGATTTTTTTTTTTTCCTTTCATGTCTCCTTTCACGGGACCGTGGACAAAATGCCTTTCTTCTCCCCCCCTTTTCTTAGGCGGGATCCTGACCAAGGCTGCAGAAAAAGAATCTTTTAAAGACATATATATCTACCTATCCGTATACATTCAGCTCCCGAGAGTGGCTGAGAACTGCAGTGCCTCTTAATTACTCAGGAAGTGACAGGGTCAAGAGGTGTCTGCAAGCTGCCTTGTGGTTCTGGGCATTGATTTCTCGACATTGTTTCTGCTGGAGTGCAGAGAGACAGCCCATGGGGTTTGTCCACCGTTTGAATTTCTCCCTTTCTTCCTTCCCATCTCTCTCCCTCTCTCTCTCTCCCCCCTCTCTCTTTCTCTCTCTCTTTTTTATATGAAAAGAAACTTCTGGCATTTTGGGCATTGGTTATCAATTCATAGAAGCAGGCTATCATCGTGGTCGTCTGACCCACTGTAATTGCCACTTGGGCACTGGGAGAAGAAGGCCACAGATTTGAGGTTCCCTCCACTCTGGTCCCCTACCCTACCCCCTTTCCTGCACCTCTCTTTATTTTTTCCTATTGTCTTTGTTTTTTTCCAAGGAAAAACGACAATTAAAAAAAAAAATGCCCACAAAGAGTAGCTGGCTGTCCTTATGGTGTAACTTAAGTTGTGCCCTTCCTTAGTCACATTTTTGAGACAGATGGCAGCTTTAGCTTATTGGAGAGAGCTGAAGTTTATAACCATGGTCATCAGTTATAATCCAAAACAAAAACAAAAACAAAAAACAAACAAAAAACAAAAAAGCAAAACCACCAACAAAACAAAGCCACAAACCAAAAAAAAAAAAAAAAAAAAA
>NC_034601.1:25081393-25104421 GCF_900095145.1 Mus pahari | reverse complement strand
GAAGAGAAGAGAAGAGAAGAGAAGAGAAGAGAAGAGAAGAGAAGAGAAGAGAAGAGAAGAGAAGAGAAGAGAAGAGAAGAGAAGAGAATGTTGGTCCTGAGGAATAAGCTAAGCAGAGAGGCCAGTGCTGATCTGAAAGGCTGGAGGGCAGAGAAGCAGCCATCTTTACTACAGAGATCTGGAAAGAGCATGGAGTCACGAGTCGAGAGGGCTGGAGTGACGAGACCTTGAGGAGCACACTTTGTTGTAGGAAGGCACTCGTGCAGAAAATACAGAGATGCAGCAGGAAGCCCCGTGTGTCCCGTGAAGTTTTATCAGTGTTTCCTGTTGGTCTCCAGAGCTCTATAAGAAGCTTTATAAAGGCGAAAAGTCAAGAAGACGTAATGTTCCTAAGAGACTCAGTAAGGGGGAACAGACAAAAGCGAAGAGACAGAGAGCTGGCCCACCTTCCTGAGCCCAGTCTTCCTTCCTTGGGCACTTTTTAGAGTTACAGTGATGGCCGGTGGAGACCCTGGCAGTGGCCTAGGCCAGATGCCCTTCCTTCTTGGGCTGTGGGTTGAGAGGACAGACTGGAAGACTCCAGAGGCCTGGTGCGGACTGAGCCTAGCTCCCCATCAGGTGTGAGACCTGGGAGACTCACTCAGGGCTGTGAAGACAGCATCACTGAAGTGCCCCTGGAAGCACTCATTACAATGGAGTTTGGAAAGCCACCAGCCAAACGCTGAGGTCCTCAGCTGGCACACGTTTTCCCGGCTTTCTCACTTCATCCTGAAAGTAGACCCCACCTCTACAATGATTATCTGTTTTATAAATAAGAGGATAAAATGAACTCCAGTTCCTCAAACTCAACACACTGGCTAACTTCGGCAGAACATGGAACCACTTTTTGTGCTTGAACAACTAATAGAATTCTGGGAGGCAGGGATTTCTTGTTGGCCTAGGATGTCAATAGTGGACATAGCTCCTAGGATATGTGTTTGTTAAGTTCATTTACATAGGCGAGGCATGGGAGATTCTGAGTAGGAGAAATCAAGAGAGTTGGAGGGAAATACGAGGGAGTTAGAGAATTACCTAAGAGTCATTTTGCAAGTTTGAAGAAGGGATTCCACAAACATGGTGGAAGGAGCAGTGGAAGGAAGGTGAACTAGGCCGAGGGAGGAGCAGGCCAGTGGGCCCCACTGCCTTCCCCCACTGCTCAGCCTGGGAGGGACCAGCTCTGCCCTGTGGTCAGCAGAACTAGAAACCACAGAAGGCAGCAGAGTAAATAACGCTTTGTTGATTTTTTTTCTAAAAGAAAATAAGAGGAGCCCAGTTTACTCCCCGCCCCTGTTGTGAGGCATCTGCCTTGTAGCTCCCATGTTGGTCTGTGATTTCTGCCTCTAAGGAGCCCAGGGTACACAAGAGGAAGAAAACCAAAGCTTATCACTTGCGACGAACTTAAAAAAAAAAAAATTTTATATGTCGAAAGGCTCTGATCCTAAGGGTTCCATTTTGACCAATAGTTTTTTGGCTTTTCCCCCTAGTGTCAGGAGCTGGACCCAGGGCTTCTTACATGCTCTGCCTCTGAGTTACAGCCCCAGTCTGAACAACACATAGTAGGTCTACATAGTTCTGTCATTCTAGAGTGCCCTTTTAAATCAATTCTGTCTCCTACCCTTTCACCTTCGGAGTCTTGGTCTCATCGCCGCCAATCTACTATGGCATAGAACTGCTACCACACAGCCTACTTGGCTCCAGTTTGCCTCATTCCGCACAGCTTGATGGGTTCAAGATGTGGCCACATTGCTACACATTGTCTCAGTAGGTCATTCCTTTTCATCCCTGAGTAGCATTCCATCCTGGGTCTAGTGCGGATCACTTCTCAGTCCTCTCGCCTTTAAGTCTGGTCCTCGAGGAGCCGAGCTCACTCACACGGGGAGCTTTTGGACTCATACTTCCATTTCTCCTAAAAAAATGCCCAGGAGTAGGGTTGCCAGGTCATGTCACAGGTGCATGGTGGGTAGAGATGGATGGGAACCAGCAAGCAAATGCCATTTGCGGAGATCCCGTCTTATCTCTGCGTTTAAGAGAATGCTGCCATTATGTCTCAAGGAGGGGTTCCTAAAGTGACTTCTGTGTTGTGCCTTTGTCTTGGTCTATCTTATGCTCTGTAGCAAAAGACCATAGACGGGCAAATTTTTAATGAGCATAAATCTCTTGGCTCATGGTTCTGGAGTCTGGAAAGGCCAAGGTGACAGAACCAACATCCGCTGAATGCCTTACTGTGTCATCTTGTAGTGGAAAGATGAAAAGAGAGAGAGATGCGCACACAAACACACAAACACACAAGCACACAGTACAAGCAGGCTGGACTACGATGCTCATAACTAACCTTAGCTGGTAGCAGCAACCTGTCTACTCTTCCCTCACGGCCGCATGCCTCATGAGGCCACCGCCCCGCCCCCACCCCCACCCCCAAGATTGCTTTATTGAGCATAAAGTTTCCAGATGTGCCTTTTGGAGATACACAGAAAGCACAGGTGCCATGAGCAGCTCTCCAGACAGACACCTTAAAGGCCATTCCTCCGTTCCTCCACGCTGAGGAAGTATAACTTGATGCTTTAGGTTTGACAAAGAAAACAAGAGTCAGACATTAACCAATAACAATAACATCGCAAAGGTAAACCCGTCTGTGCATATACCCAAAATGCTATCAAGAATGTAAACAGGCAGACACAGACCCGGAAAAAATACTCACACACGTACACGGGTCAGAGGACAGACATGCGAGACACACGGGGACTCTTGTTGCTTAAGAACACACACAGAGAAATGCCAAGGTTTTAAATGGCCCTTAGGAGAGAAGATATGCACATAGCCACGGTCAGCACAGGAGAAGGCCTCCACTGCCATCCGTTTCCAAAGAAGGCAAATCAAAGCACAACGGCTAAAATAAAAACTTCACGATGCCAGATGCAGGAGAGGATCTGGGGCGGTGGATCGGAGGTGGTGCAGACATTTGGAATGCTGCATCTTCTTTAAGAGTCGAACACAGGCTAGCCGTGGTGGTGCATGCTTTTAATCCTGAACTCAGGAGGCAGAGGCAGGAAGCTCTCTGTGAGTTCGAGACCAGGCTGATCTACATAGGGGATTCTAGGACAGTCGGGATTGTGTAGCTCCCTACATAACCCTGTCTCAAAAATAAATAAATAAATAAATAAATAAATAAATAAATAAATAAATAAATAAATAAAATAAAAAATAAAAAAAGGTTGAATACAGCAACTAGGTGGTATTTGTTATGGTTTTAACAGTGGACAGTTTATAAGGAAAGCAAGCCTGATCACTAGAACTGACTGCTTCCTGCTGTAACTCTCCTACCATGATGATGTCAGCATATCACTGAAATCAGAGATGGGATGGGATGGCCCAAGTGGCATTTGCTAGCTGGTCCCCGTCCATCTCTACCTACCATGCATCTGTGACATGACCTGACAACTCTACTCCTGGGCATTTTTTTAGGAGAAATGGAAAATATACATCCAAAAGCTCCCTGTGTGAGTGAGCTCGGTTCCTTGAGGACCAGACTTAAAGGCAAGAGGACTGAGAAGTGATCCGCACTAGACCCAGGATGGAATGCTACTCAGGGATGAAAAGGAATGACCTACTGAGACAATGTGCAGCAATGTGGCCACATCTTGAACCCATCAAGCTGCGCGGAATGAGGCAAACTGGAGCCGAGTAGGCTGTGTGGTAGCAGTTCTATGCTATGGCAGATGGGTGGAAGCTGACCAATCATGGCAGCAATGAGACCAAGAGCCCTGAGGCAGGACCCCTACTTGGTCCATTCATCCTTTATCACACTACGATAGAATTAACTCCTCTGGAGACTTTCTGATTGCTTGATTGAGAGCCCCAACTGGAGCTCAGTGGACTTCAGAGTAACTTCCCCTTCCTCTGCTTCTCTCAGTGTCCACTGGTGTCATCAGCGACTGCTGTGTCTGCTCCGGAGTCGTGCTTGATGCTGGGTGAATGACCTAGCATATACCCCGTTGACTGTGGATCTCCAGAGGGGACATCTCGGTTGGTCCTTTGATCACACTAGCATAACTGAGCACTTAGCTGACTGAGTCACAGGCCAGGGGTGATTTATTTCCCCAACCAAGAAGAGTTCGAAAAGTCCTACTAGGGTCTACAGAATCTGAGCCGTGGAAGATGCACTTCGTGATGTGCTTAGAAATAGTAATTGGGCAGGTCCGTGGGGGGTGAGGGGCTCACAAGTGAGTGCTATAGGGTGGTGAGAGGAAAGGCTGTGTGTGTGTGTGTGTGTGTGTGTGTGTGTGTGTGTGTGTGTGTAAGCGCTCAGGATAACCTGAACTACATCTAGACACTGAGGTGACATTTACGGGTCCCAAACTTCTGGCAGATGGTTTCATCTAAGTCTCTTTAATGATAAACCAGGTGCCGGGTGTGGTGGCATGCTCCTGTAAGTTTCAGGGTCAGCCTAGGCTACATTAGCAAGACCCTGACTCAAAAAAAAAAAAAAAAAAAAAAGCAAAGCAAAGTTTTTGAACCTTGGTCTGTGGGACCTTCAAGTCTGATGAAAGCTGCGGGCTTGTGTGGTCTCAGAATAGGTAGGTGCAGATGGGGTGGGGATGCATGCAGCAACAGCTGCAGAAGTCATGTAGAGTTCACACACGCCCAAGGGAAGCCAAGGTTGGAGTGCTCAGCCTTCCCATGGGGACACCACCCACCACAGTCACAGTCCCCCGCCTTTTTAAAAGTGTGTGGTTATGTGGGTGTGCATTTGTCCGCGCAGGCTTCCAGCTGTTTCCTTCTATCTGTACAAAGACTGCCAGAAGGAACTGCGACCTAGACTTTTGATCCAGTCAATAAACACACGGGAGCGGGGCCTGGCCACAGTGGTCAGACTCAAGAAGCGAGAGTCTTGATGAAGGGACAGTAACGGTAAAAGCCTTCCCCCTCACCCCTCCAGTCTCTCTGGCAGTTCCCGTCTGAATCTAAAAGCCAGAAGTGGCACCTTCTCTAAGGAGCAACTTCTCTGGTTTTCTGCTTTGTAACTAGGAGCATCACCAGGAGTTTGAAGCCACAGTGAATTCAGACTAGTTTGGATTACAGATACCCCCCTCTCCCTCCCTCCTCCCGCCTCCGTCTGAAAAAGCAAAGAACGCACAAGGAACACAGGGTGTGTAGGTATCCGCTGTGGTCATGTATACCCCCTCCGCCTCCCCTCAATGGACAAGCATCGGAGCCTCTGCTGCTGCACGCCTAGGTAGCCAAGGGTTAACCGGCGTCCCCCTCCCCCCCTCCGCCCCCGCCGGGCTGGGCAAGGCGGGAAGGCGGCGCGCCGGGTGCCAAAGTCGGAACCTGCTCTCGGCAGCTCCCCGCGCTGCCTTGACTCACCGCCAGGCCTGGCGCGGCCGCCGGCTGTGGAATGTGTGAGCGCCATGTGTCACCGCCCCAGACTGTGGGAAAACGCTGCTCTGCTCACCTCCCAGCAGCTGGCCCGCGCCCGCCCGCCCGGGAGCCGGGAAACAGGAGCCGCCCGCCCGGGAGGCCGCCCGGGGCCACTTCCGAGCGCGCGCCGCCTCTCCGCCCACACGCCGGTCCCTGCCCGCGACCCGAGGCTGCGGCGCCACCCGCAGCGAGTGGCCCAGCACGCCCTTCTCCTGCCCCCGCTGGCCCTATGCATCCTCCTGCTCCACCAGGCCGGCCTTGGACACAGAGAGCCCCTGTTCTGAGAGCTCCTGGGTGGTGACCTCTTTCCGGGATGGGCCAGGGAACTGAGGGCTAGGCAGGGGACTGGCTTCATGGGGTTGTGTGACAGCTCCAGTCTGGACCTTGCCAGCCCTGAACAGGAGGTTCCACTCTGCGTGACCCTTCCCCTGGAGAGCTAGGCAAGAGCCCTGCACTTCAACGCGGGGGCAGCCTCCCCTCTAGCCATCGGGTGAGAGTCACATGGGTCCAGAAGTCAGCCAGGGCCAAGGTTTCCAATGCCTAGCCATGTAGGCAAAGTCACATTCTGGGTGGCAGCCATCCAAGACTGGAGACAGCTCAGTGCACCTTGTTCAGAGCCCAGTTCTCCACTCCTAGGCCGAGTGTCTCTTCGGCCAAGGCTTCTTGTGGTGTCACTGCCTTCCAGGGCAGTTGGGACACCAGCAGATGGGGATGGGGGCAAACCTCGGGGTCCGGGGATCCAGGGGCTTCACCTAGCATCAGCCTCCTGCTGCTTTTCTGAGGGGTCGAGGTGTGTGTGAGTGTGTGTGTGTGTGTGTGTGTGTGTATCACCATAGAAGGCTCAGGTTCCTGGTGCGTGGGGTCTCTGCTATACCCAGCTCTCCTCCAGCATGATCTGTTTCTGTTTTTTTTCTCCCTGCTTGTTCTTCACAGTGGGTGCTGAGGTCTCACGTCTGTGGATCTTCCCAGGCTAACCTAATCCAGTTCAGCAGCTGCCTCTCCTGAAGTCCCCATGCACTTGATTTTTGTCCCTGCTTATGGTACAGGTCACGGCCTGCCTAACTAGTCTCTCTCTCCTGCAACTTCTCATTCAAAGAAGTGCTACCCTTCTATGGACCCCTCCCCCATCAACAACACTGAATTCTGCATGTGACAGCCACTCTGCCGATTGAGTGCACCCCCACACGAACGCTTGTCAATACCACTTATCACAGGTTCAGAACCTCATTGCCCAGACATGTGACCTCCGTCAGGCTAATCTTGCTGTCTCAAATCTCTCACCTCACCTGTAGAACATAAATCTGAGTAGGGTGTGGCGCCACAGGCCTATGATCCCAGCACGTAGGAAGCAAGAGGGTCACAAGTTTGAGGCCAGCCTCTGCTTTCTATTGGGGCTCTAATGAGGAAGAGAAGGAGGAGGAAGAAGAAAAGAAAAAAGGGGGAAAAAGAAGGCATTCAGTGGTATTTGGGTACTATACTAGTCCCGTGTGCGCTATGAGCTCTGAATAATGAAACTCCAGTTAACGACAGGATGCATCATGGCGGTGGTTCTCAAAGAGTATGTCATCTAGTGACACCTTAGCCATCTTACTTTGTATAAGTGCACTCTATGAAGTTCCCATAATGATAATATCAGTGAGAGATCCCTGTCATTAATCCATATACAATTGCTAAAATATCATAGACTGGCGGCAGACATTGGCTGACGCCCAGTTCTGGATGTTGAAGTCAAAGAATAAGGCACGGGTGACTCAGTCCCACTGAAGTCCCTCTTCCTTGGCCTGTAGGCGGTTTGTAGCTAGTCTTTGCCTTTTCTGGAGTCTTCTTTTTCCCATCCTTTATCCTCCCCCCCACCCCCTTTTCACCACCTATCACTAAATAAGAAAGAAAGGAGGAGGGACAGAGATCCTTGAATCTAATTCTTTCATTTCTTCTCTAAGGATGACTGCTAACAAACTGCAACCAAACACCTACCCACCCACCCTGCCTAGTGTGGCTCTATCGTTTACATGCCCTCTGAAAAGTTCCCAGAATTCCAGAGGTCACACAACTGCAGAAATTGTCTGCAGCTGGCAAAACTGTGCCTCAGTTAGGGCACGGGGAAATCACAGTCAGCTGCTGCAGACAATCTGAAGCAGCCCCGAAGCCCCACACTGGGATTAAAACAAGAACACTTTCTCATAACATTTCTGTGTTATTTAAAGAATCTGAAATTCCGGAATTGTCGCCACAGCAGCTACTTTCTCTGTGTCCGCCCATGGCAGAGGGCTCGATCACGCCTTTTTAATAAGGACACTAGCCCTGTCAAACGGTTTCTACAAAGATCCACTTCCGAATATTGTTACGTTGGGGGTTAGATTTTTTGACTTGTGTTTTCAGGAGAGAATTCCATCCACAGCAGTAGACCTAGGTGGGTTCCAAGGAGCAGACGCTGAAGCAGATGTTTGTTTGGCCTGCTTGGTGCCAGGAATACGGACATAAACAGAGGCCAGAACTAGCAAGCATCGAGGGGCGAGCATGGTTTGTCTCGGAAGACTGCTGTGTGGGAAGTCAATTCAAAACAAAGGGTTGCAACCGATTCTGGAGAACTCTGGATGCTGGGTTTGTAGGCGAGACATTGGGACATGCCTAGAAACAGCTGGAGAAGGTGGGGGGGTGGGGCGTGGAAGAACGAGTCTTTGGAATGGTGTGGCCACACCAAAGCTGTGGGAATGCTTCCATAGGCACAAGGCATAGGAAACTCAGTTCCAATTCACAGATGGGAAAACTGAGGCTGCTGGGTACAGTCAAGTGATCAGCCGGGGCTTACCTAGTAGTTTGCAGGAGCAGACAGAGTCAGATGAGATTCCTACTCCTACCTGTGACGCCTAAGTGCTGTGTAGGAACAAGCTTAGGTTAAGTCTACAAGCTAGACTGTGGCCAGCGGGTAACAGAGAGTAAGAGCAGAGGCACATGTCACCTGGACCTTCTAGCAGTGACCCTGTCAGGACACCTACCCCACATATACTCTGGCGTAGCTTGGCCAAGGTCAGCCCATGTGAAACTGGTCAGTGGACACAGCCTGAATCCTGAGGCATAGAGATGATGCTGAGTGGGAAGGCATGATACTGTACAACTATCTGAGCGCTCCTATAACTGTTAAAGATGGTACCCTGATCATATATTCAAGTGAGCATTTTCAATAATAACGACTCCGCTTTGACCACCCCAGGACCTTGAAGCAATCCGATGCTGTGGGCAGGAATCAAGTCTTTGGCTGGGGAGACACAAACTGTATGGGAGATGTAGTTCTTCTAAGAAGGTGAAATCAAGTTCTAGGGAAATAAGTTTCTAGTTGAAGGAGCCGAGGCCCAGAAAGAAGAGAAGGTTCACACGGTGAACGGCAGAGCTGGCTGACCCAAGAACCATCTGGCTTCAGTATCTGTGTTCTGTCCATCCACGATGCTGACGCTGGGTCAGATAGCCAGTATGGGAGTCGTACTTCCTAAGCCCAATGGGGATTCATGGTCTCGTATATGTGAAGGTACTGATGGGGACAAGAGAGGAGACTGTTTTAGACTGTGACCATCCCAGCAACCCCAGGACCTCCAGACCCCACCAGTATCTGGGGGCTGAGGGGTTGCCCCCACGCTGGCCTGAGGCAGCTTCTTGTCACTTAATACTTCTTTCCATCCTAAAGGCCCAAGGTCTATTTTTTGGTTGGAGCAAATGTGAGAGACAAGTGAGAGGCATTTAAAAAGAGCAAACAGCTGGCGGACAATCACCGCGGACAGGACGTTCTTTTTTAGGGAAGCCTCAGTAGGGGAAAGGGCAGGCGAGGGTAGAAAGACAACTCAGAGGTAAAAACTCAAAGCCCTGAGTACCAGATGTAAGGACCAAGGAGTGGGCCTTCCAGGACCCTCCCCCAGCCTCCTTCCACAAGGCACCTCCCTTCTCCTCCCTTCCCCCCTCTTATTCCTTTTCCTCACTCTCCTCTCCTCTTCCCTTCCCTCCCTCTTTCTCTCTTCCTCCTTCCTCTGAGTGAACTGCTGTGTCTCTGTGTCATGGGAATAGTTTGTTGACTAGCTGGGTGGTTGCCCTGAACCAATTTCTGTAAAATGGGCCCCTGAGATAACAAGTTATGATAAAACTATAGGAGGCCAGATGGAAAAGTATCCCAGAAATTGTATTATATCCTGTTAGAATTAACGTCAATTTTCACATTGAAACTGTCAGAACAAAATGTCCAGCTTAGGATCATTTACCCAGAGAGGCATAGCTGAAGGAATTTAGAGTTTATGTGCCTCAAGTTCCATGTTTGGCTTATTTAAAATAGTACTGCTGGCCTCCTAGTTAAAATATGGAGAAATTAAAGAAAAAGTGGAGTACGTATGTGTGTGGGGGTGGGGGTGGGGAAAACACTAGCATGTACCAGAAGCTATAGGACCATACAGAATTAGGGCTGAGCCTTCAGAACACATTACTCATCCCATCTTCTTCCTGTAGACAGAATCTCTAAGGCCGGACCTGAAGCTTCAGTTTGCAGGATCAGTGGTTCATCAGTGGCCCCTTTATGCTCAGTTTCCAAATCTTTCAGTTAGAGTTTAAGATGTCCATTGCTAAGGCAGGCTCAGCCCACCATATAAGTGCCCTAGATGAAGAGCCCTAGAGGACTCAGAGAGGGGGAGGAGAAAGAGAGGGGGTGCAGGTGGGATGGGGAATATGTCATTCAGGGTCAGGATTTCCAGACTCACAAGGAAGACTGTATATATTATCATGACCTCTCCAAAGGAGGATTCAAACACACCTGGGCAGGATGTGAGGACTAGGGAAACTGCCCATTTCCTGTGAGAAAGCTGGACACAGGAACATAGTGCAGGCTGGGTGACTGAAGGGGTCCATGTGAACAAGCAGACGGAAATGAAAACTAGAAAACTAGTCATCTCTTTCAGTGATGGCACGAAGTAACTTTTGCCTACTGGTTATTAACGTCTCATTCTCTCTGCCTGCCTCTGCCTCCCGAGTGCTGAGATTAAAGGCGTACGCCCCACCCTGAGATGGGATCTTACTTCGCCTCCCAGGTTGGTCTTGATCTGCCGATCTCCAGGTCCAAGCGTGCTGAGCAGCTGTGGAAACAGCAGGTAACTCACCAGGCTTCACTCTCTCTGAGTTCCCTCAATTGTAAACTCCGAGCTTCTCCAAGGAGCTACACACGGTCAGAAACAAGGTCTATTTCAAAATCTATGCTTCACCAGCCCTGCGTGGCGTAGTAAGATGGTCCTGAGTGGTGACAAAGTCAACTTGTCCTGCTGGTGTTCAGCCCCCCCCCCCCCCCCCCCCGTGCTGTGCTGAATGCTGTTCAGAAATGCTCTCTTGGCAAGTTTCTCTCGAAAGAGGACCGACCAATCACAGACAGCAATTTGCTTGTCCCACCCCCACCCCCAGAGTAAACTCTTCTAGTTTCTACTTTATCTGGAAACCTGGCTGGAAGTCTCTGGAGGACCAGGGACTCCGGTTTATTTGTTCCCATATCCTTCATGACAGCCTTCCTTGAGTGCCTGCTGGGCATTTGGTCTGAGAAATCATTTGTAGATCAGTTTAGCTCCCACCAGCCCCATAAAAATAACCTCAGTTGAAAACCATTGGCTCATCTTAATTACTCTCAAATCTCTTGCCCCCCACTGGATCCTCAGTCTGTACCTATGTTTGGTGGTGGTGGTGGGTGCCTCAGCAGGGCCCTCAGTGTAAGCCATGCCACTTTGTGTGTGTGTGTGTGTGTGTATTTGTGTGTTGCATGTGTGTTGAATTCACCAGCTTTCCATTACCAAATGGAAATATAATATCTGGGACAAGCCAATTTGACAAGAGAAGGAGATTTACTAGCATGCAGTTTTTCTGTTGTGAGTATTGTATTTTTTGCTGGCAGTCCCGAGGTTAGCACATAACAACACACAACAAGATAGGTAGGGCTGTGTCTGGGCCTGTGTTCCTGTGTGGTCGTCGTCGTCGTCGTCGTTGTCGTCGTCGTCGTCGTCGTCGTCCTCCTCCTCCTCCTCCTCCTCCTCTTCCTCCTCTTCCTTCCCATACCTCCTCCTCCCCATCCTCCTCCTCTTATTCTGTTTTTTTGAGACAGGGTTTCTCCGTGTAGCCTTGGCTGTCCTGGAACTCACTCCTGTAGACCAAGTTGGCCTCAGATTCAGAGATCCACTTGTCTCTGCTTCCTTAGTGCTGGGTTGAAAGATACGCACCACCACAACCTTGCAATGTGTCTCTCTTCTTATAAAGCCATCATGATGTAATTATTGGGGTTCACTTAAGGGCTTCATTTAACTTAGACCTTAGCATCAAACCCCCATCATGACATTGCATCTACCTTTTCAAGACCATTCATGCAGGACTTCATGGGTTCAACTCCTGCAGGAGCTGGAGGTAGGGTAATCTGTATTCAAACAATAAACACTTGTAAAACTAAAGACTTTATTTAGTATGTGTATATACAGTCTATCTCCTTGTTTGTGTATATGATTGTGCAGTGGACCTCGAAGGCTCACAATAGATAGCCAAATGAAACGTTTCCTTTCTTCCTTCCTTCTCCCTCCCCTTCCTCTCTTTCTCCCTCCCTCCCTCCCTCCCTCCCTCCCTCCCTCCCTTCCTTCGTTCCTTCCTTCCTTCCTTCTTCAGTGTTAGAAATCAAATCTTGGACCTTTCAAATCCCAGGCAAGCCCTCACCCACTGATCTATACTCACAGTGAGAGAAGTGTATGTTATGGAAGTCCTAGAATGTTATAGTTGCTTACCTGTGAGCAAAGTCTATATTTACTCTATAGACCGAGAATCAGTAGTCTCATTAAAAAAAAAAAAAAAAAAAAAAGTCCATGTGTTTATTTGTAAGTGTTTGTAGTGGTGTACCTTTTAATCCTAGCACTTGGAGGCAGAGGTAGGTGGATATCTGAATTCAAGGCCAGCCTGATCTACTAAGTGAGTTTCAGGACAGCCAGGGCTACCCAGAGAAACTGGAGAAAGTGTATCTTGAAAAGCAAGCAAGCAAGCAGCAAGCAAGCAAGCAAGCAGCAAGCAGACAAGCAGCCTATGGAGTCTCCCAGACAGGATTTATGTGATTGTGTCACATTTAGATGCATGGCCAGGAAATCTACCTTCCTCCCTCTAATAGGCTCTGTGACAGTTAGTTTTGTCAACTTGATGCTACTTAGAGTCATCTGTGGGAATAGAACCTTAATTGAGGGATCAACTTCACCAGACTGACCTGTAGGCAAATCTATGGGGGCATTTTCTTGACTAATAAATGAAGAGGGAGGGGCTCAACCATTGTCAGTGGTGCCATCCCTGGGCTGGTCCCCAGGTGGTATAAGAAAGCAGGCTAAGCAAGCCATGGGGACCAAGCCAGTTAGCAGCATCCCTCCATAGACTCTGCTTCAGTTCCCCCTCCAGGTTCTTCCTGCCTTGAGTTGCTGCCTTAGGTCTCTTCCTGAGGGTCTGCAAGCTGTAAGATGAAATAAACCTTTCTCCCTAAGTTGCTTTTGGTCAATAATTATTTCAGTAATAGAACCGATGCCAAGAAGGGCTGATAGTGTGCGAGTCAGCCAGGATCTTCCAGGAGACCTGTAGCTCCCAGCTGACCTCTCCTTCAGGCTCTCGTGCCTATAATTGCTTCCAGCTCAGGCTAGTCTCTTAAGCTAGGTCTAACCCAAGCTATTTCCAAGAGTGTATTGTCTCTGGGTTAGATCAATATATTATGTTATTTCTTCACAGCTATTGATCAATTATTGGATAAGATTGTTCTAGACACTTTTGGATTTTATTCTTGTTTTTCAAGACAAATAGTTTCTCTGTGCGGCCCTGGCTATCCTGGAACTTACCTTGTAGACCAGGCTGGCCTCAAAATCAAAGGTCTGCCTACCTCTGCCTCCCGAGTGCTAGGATTAAAGGTGTGTGCTACCAACTACCCGTTGAACCTCTTATTTATAGAATTCATTCATCTCTTTTCTGAGGACCAAATCAATATTCATCATCACTAATGACAGCAGCAACAGGACACACAAAAACATGCAACTACAATGGCTGTAACCTGAAACATTGGTGAGATGCCATAATTTAGTTAGGCAAAGTACACAATGAGATTAAAAAAAAAAATCCCCTCTGTTTTGCCATTGAATCTGGAGGCATTAATATAACAAGACTCTCTAGGCACAATGACTACATTTAAAAAGCAGGACTGGGTGGATGAGATCAGGGTAGTTTGCTTGGTCATATCTATGTTTAACCCTGGCTGTACATTCACCTGAAAAATACTGACCACACTGCAAGTTAGTTAAAGCAGGACCCATGTGCATATATGTGTGCTGTGCTGTGTGTGTGTGTGTGTGTGTGTGTGTGTGTGTGCATGCTGGTGGACTGAGCAGCAGGGTTTTTTTTTTTTTTTTTAAGGTCCTTTAGGAGAGTCTTCTGTGCAGTCATTGATGAGACCACAGAGTCTAACAACTGTCCCTCGGGGTCAGGGGTGATGGCTACTGTGCCATTCAACGACAAGGTGATGACTTTGAGTGTCTAGTTAAAGAAACACCTACATGTCAGAACTGGGCAGGATTCTAGATGTGACAGTTCTTTTCAGACTAGGGAAAGTGAGGCTCTGAAGTCATGTCGGAAGAGAAAGGCGGGATCTGCTCAGGAAACTGATGCCTTTCGCCATATACCTCTTCCCTGGGTACTGTGCGAGTGAAGAGGTCAGAGCGGGTAGGATGCGTGGCCTTCCTGGCATTCAGAACAAGACTCAAAACTTTTCCCACGAATGACCCTTTCTTTCCAGGAAATGTGTATATGACCCTGGGTATACAGACAGGCAAACTGCTTACTGATAGTAAGCCAAAAGAAATTGATCTTAAAACAATTCTTTGCTATATGTATAAATTTTGGTCACTGTTTAGAGATGGATACATTTTACTTGGAGAGTTAGATCTTGATACTACAGGACTCTTAGCACATTTAATGCTTTCTGGAGTTGACTGATACCTTGGTTTTATAGCCTTCTGTGCTGAGAGTGCTGCATCATATAAATACACAGGGCAAATTGGCAGAAGCATGCTTAGTTGATTTCTGAGACAGTAAATGTCTGTCCTAAGCCCAAGCCAGTATCCACTCAATGTTTATTTTTGAAACTCAAGTCTACAACTTGAGAAGCCATTTTAAAAATCAAACATTCTAATAATGCTGCCAAACAATATCTTTGATACTTAAATACTGAGGGATGAAGATAGACAGATATTAAAAGTCTTTTTTCTAAGGCCTTTGATCCCAGCACTTGGGTGGCAGAGGCCCGCTGATCTCTGAGTTTAAGACCAGCCTTGTCTACAGAGTGAGTTCCAAGGCAGCAAGGCTACACAGAGTTGATCCACCTGCCTCTGTTGGGAGTTGAAGGACCCTCTGACAGGGGTTGCCTAAGACCATCGGGAAAACTTAAACATTTGCATTATGATTCATAGCAGTAGCAACATTGCAGTTATAAAGAAGCAAAAGAAAAAAAAAATTGTGGTTGGGAGTCACCACAACATGAGAAACTATATCAAAGGGTGGCAGCTTTAGGAAGGTTGAGAACTCCTGGGTTAACAGCTCCTACTGCTCTATAAGAGACCCACATTCTCTCTCAGGATCCATTCAGGGTAACTCCAGCTCCAGGGTGAATTGATGACTCTAGATGTCTCAGACTCCTGCACACACACTTGTACACAACATACATACATACATACACACCACACTCACTATCACACCACACACACACACACACCACATTCACTATACATATCACACATACATCACACAACACATCACACACTCCACATACACCACACATTCCGCATACTATATATACATTACACACCTACACACACATACACAGCACACACATACACACATACCACATATACCACACACATACACATATACACATACCACAAACATACCATACATACCATTCACATACACACACCCCCACACACACATAGATACAACGTTTAAAAAAATTAAATAAAAGTTTTAGAATGAAATAAACCAAAATCCAAACAAACAAAACCTCAGATAGCCTCAAATCTGAACCGAGGTATTTCAGATAGAGTTGACAAATGCTGAATTAATTTTTGACCATAGTGCATTCAGAAACTTTTATTGTTGCCGAGATTTTTGCAACCCCCACATACATTGTACATGACCCATCATTGGTTTGAAACCCACTGTTTAAGAAGCTGGGATTCAGCTGGATAGAAGGGCGCACGCCTTTGATCCCAGCACAGAGACAGAAGCAGGTGGATCTCTGTGAGCTCCAGGCCAGCCTGATCTGCAGAGCAAGTTCCAGGACAGCCAAGGCAATGGCAGAGAAACCTGTCTCAAAACAAACAAACAAACAAACAAACAAACAAACAAACAAACAGAAGCATCTGGGATTGAGAACAGCGAACTTTGCAGTGATAGGCAGGGCAGAGTTTTGCAGCTCTTAGCAAAAAAGCTGTTTATTAGTTTATTAGCCACTGATCAGTCTCTTTGATAACTTTCTCATCAGCAAACCAGGAATTAAAAACAAACACATCCCAACCAGGTGCTGGTGGCTCATGCCTTTAGCCCTGGCACCGGAGGGACTTACGAAGGCCATTCTCTATGAGTTCAAGGCCAGCCAGGGCTCCATAGTGAGTCCCTGTCTCTAAGATAAATAAATACAAATAATAAATAAACAAATCCCATGGTGCTGGGTATGGTGGTCCCTGCTTTCAATCCTAGTGCTGGAGAGGCTGAGGCAGGAGGATGGTAAGCCTGGACTCTCCAGTGAGATTGTCTCAACAAACAAAAGTCTCGTTATGATTACAAATGAGACAGTAGGGAAACAGAGGGAAAATTCAGTGGTGATTCTAATTAGCAGCTGCATTCAAGAAATCTTGGGCTTTATACAAAATTATCCGCAGGGAGGATAAAGGATGTTTTGAGTCTTGGTGCTTTGAGACACGGGATATGGCAGCCTGGGAAAGGCTGTTTTTAGTTTCCTCTGATTGAAAACACACACAACCCCCGACTGGAGTGTGTCTCATGAAGGAATGAATGGATTTCCAATCTGTTGCTCTCTTGTTTACCATGGAAAATATGCCATCCAAGGAAAATACAGGTGTGGAAAGTGTTGCTCCCTGCCTCTATTTTTATCATGTGGAGAAGGCTCCCGGCTCAAGCCCAAATGTAGTACTTAACAGAACATGAAGACTGACTTTCAAAGTTGGATGGCTCCTGGTTTCCTGCTCAGATGTAGGTTGCTCTCCTGGAGCGGCCTATTGAAAAAGAACTTGGGGGTGGGGGGTGGGGGAGTGGGGGGGGCATCCTGGACTGAATTCACAGGCCACAGTAAGTGAACACACTATTTACAAAGAAGCAGTTCTTAGAATTTAGAGCTTCTCTCTTCCTTTGTGTCTGTCTGTCTGTCTGTCTCTCTGATCCTTGGCAGAGCAAAGCCAACCCCCCCCCCAGGGGGAGAGGGGAGGCTGGCTGTTTGTGACAGGAAGACAGGAAGGGGACCCTGGCAGGGCACAGGGTGGGGGAGCTGTACAGACTTGTGTCCTCCTGACCTCTAAACAGCTGCAGCAGCTGCCCAGCCTGGACATGGGAGAAACTCGAGCTCTCAACCAAACAGCTCCAGTCACCCCCATAGCTCTGCAGTATTTAAAGCTCAGGGTGGGTGGGGAGCCAGGCCCTGTGCCTAGCTGCTGGAGAGCTGCTCTAGGTGACCAGGCCCTGGGTAGGGTAGGGTGGGGGTGGGGTTTGGAACTTAACACATCCATCACCAGGGAGGTCAGGGGAGTGGGATCACCTCCTCCTGGGCTGTGTCCTAGACATTTTTCTTCCCTCATCTCCATTTCTCTTTTCTGTTGACATTTTGTGATCAGTCATGGATAAGACTAGATATTCAAGCCATGACAAGGCAAACTCTTTCCTGTGCTTCACGATTCTTCCCCAGCACCGAGTTCTCTCAGGGCTCAGCTGCTTCAATCTACCAGAGGAAATGGCACACAAAGCCGAGACCAGAATCAGTACTGGTTCTTGAGGTGGGTGGAGAGAGCTCACACACCGGTATTTATCAGTGCCGACTCAATGGTGAGCGTAGCTGTGAGCATCTGAACACAGTCACTCATCTATCCCATGGAGTGTATAATTCCTGTTCCCCTGGGAGGCATAGCAAATGGTAGGTGGGGCTGAAGCGTGAGGTTGGGCCAGTGCCAGTGCCAGTGCGTTGGCCGTGTGGCACCAGATAGACATTGCCTGAAGACTTCCTCTCCCAGTGCAAAGAGCTCAAGCAGGGGCAGAAAGGAGCATGAGAAAGCTGGAGGTCAGACTTCCTAAGCTAGGGCCTTCTTAAATGCTTGGCTTTGGTTGGAAAGAACTTGAGCTATGGATAGTTTGTCCAACACTCCTCCGGTCTGTCCATCCTTCCTTGGGAACGAGATCCATCTGTCCATCAGGGACAGGCCAGTGTCCATTTAATTCTCACCTGTTTTCAGGAAGGGTTGCCTGGCAACTGAGGAAGGCACAGGGCAGGCAGTCACACATGAGGACTGTGGTCTGTCAGCCACTAGGAGATGGTCTAGAAAGAGGACTGTGAGGGGGAGCAGCAAACTGGACACCCAATAGAATCTTGACCTGAGATTGGATGCAGGAGCTGGGGTTCAACCTTGCCAGGCCCTTGAAGGGTCTTTCCTTTACCGCTCTGAGACCCGAGACTTGCAGGACACTTTATTGGTAGACAAGGTAGACTGGAATGCCAAGGAGACAGAAGTTGTGCCCCTATGTAGGATATCCCCTCCTGGAAGGAGGTGGTAGACATGCTCTAATTCACTGGAGACGCTTCTGGAAGAGAGTCATGGAGTTCAGAGTGCTAGGAACAAGCTGTCCTCTGTCCCAGTCCTTCTTCAGTGACTTAGTGCCAGCAGCCACATCATCACCAGCTGCCATATGCAACATGTGTAGCCTTTAAACCGTCCCTCCGACCATGGCCCACTCCCTTACTCCGTCTGTCTGCCTGTCTGTCTGTCTGTCTCTCTCTGTACGTATATATGTGTCTGTCTTTCTTTTCCTTCTCTCTCTCTGTCCATTTCACCACCACCCTCAATAAATCTCTTGAGTGAGCTCTGTCTCTCGGAGTGATTTCTGCGGGGTTCCTTGACCCCATCAGCCAAGGTACTCTTCTTGCCATGACTGAACCCCAGCACAGAGTTCAGGGACCACTGGAGCTCATTTCACCAAAGTTGGGAGAGCAAGATGCCGCTGCCACACAGCCAGCCCAGCACCAGACAGCTGCCTTGGATCTCTCTCTTGGATTCTACTGCCTGTGCCCTATTAGTTCTCGGGGTGCCATTTGCTAATGGGAAGTCACTTGTACATTTGCCTCTATGTGGGCAGTTAGTGCCCCCCTGGACCTCCCATGCACCCCAACTGCCCCTGGCTGGTGTAATAGGACCCTCCGAGCTCTTGCTGGCTCTGTGATTACTTCCATGCGATCTGGACCATGTTGCTTAACTTTCTCTGATAGACTAGGGGGAAAAAGTGGCGATAATTCTAATAATCACCTTCAAGATGATTTTAAGCATTGAAATGAGTTCATAAACATAAGAGGGCTGGTGCAGGCTGGATGTTCAGCGTCTGCCAACTACTACTGTTCCAGAGACGGGGGCTCCAGGCAGGGAACCCCATTACTCTGAGGCCCATTGTCCTCACAGGGAAGGTTGGCAATACTAGCTGCTTTATGGGATTGTTGTGAGAGCTAAACTATGTCAATTATCTCTGCAAAGCGTGCAATAAACCACCATTCTCTCCGAGTTGCTTTAGCCCAGTTTTGCTCCCGGGGGATGACTTTATTTCCAAATAGAAGAGCTTCAGCTGCAGGACAATCTGCTTAACCCCAGCCAGTGTCCCTTTTCCCACCTGTAAACTGCTAGGATAATAACCATCCCTAGGAACCCCGGGGAGGGTTACGAGAGAAACGTATAACAATAATACACAAAGCACTTCAGGCCCCTCTGAAGAGAGACGCCTATAAATGGAAGGTGGTACTACAGGTGGGATAATCATCGGTGAGCACCCCCCCCCCCTTATTTAATTAGGAGAAAACTAGTAATTAGGAAGCAAGGCCTTGTTAAAGCTGTGACCTGGGAAATAGTTCTCTTGGCACCCAATCAGAACTGTGACATGGCACAAGGTTTCGCCAAATGTGGCAGCAGGGGATCTCGCCCCAGGCTCAGAGACAGATCTGGAGATGAAGAGGAAATTTGTCATCTGGGACACAGGTCCCAGGGTGGTTGATGTGGAGCTGGGGCCAGGACACAGCCTGGATCTGTTCCTAAGGGAATCTCTCCCGGGGACAGCAGGGACTGCCTGGCCTCATTAGCTTTCCAGCTGGGGTCACATAGTCAGTATGATTGACGGGTGGTAGTGGGTCAGAGACCTCGGAAAAACACTTCAGACCTAGTCCTGTGACAAGGAGGCCTCCTTGAGATGGCCATCAGGGAGTAAGTAGGTGCTGGGGCCTCAGATTGCCTGGGTTCCACAGTTGCCTCCCTCCCTCCCTCCCTCTCTCCCTCCCTCCTGTGCCAGATCAGCCCCTTCTGAAGGCCTCCATGTGCCACTGCCAGGAGTCTCCCCCAGTTGCCCAGCCCAGCCCCGCCCCAGCTTCCCTCTCAGCTCTGGGGTTTCCTACAGGGCAGGTTTCCCTCTGGGTCCTTCCCTCCTTCCTCACTGACTATTGGGCTGCTGAAGGGAAAGGAAGCTACGGTGAGGTTTTCCCCACCCCAGCACCCAGCCTGACTACATTTTTGTTTTTTGTTTTGTTTTTCCGAGACAGAGTTTCTCTGTGTGAGCCTGGCTGTCCTGGAACTCGCTCTGTAGCCCAAGCTGCCCTCGAACTCACAGAGATCCACCTGCCTCTGCATCCCGAGTGCTGGGATTAAAGGACAGGGGTCACCACTGCCCGGTGGAAGCGGGCAAAACCATCAGGATCTACTGTGCAGACAAGCAGCCCAATAATGAATTATTTTAAGTATTATAACAGATACCCATTAAACAAATCAACGGTTGGATATCTTCTTGCAGTCCCGTGGTTTTAAAATCAATGAAAGGCCCCCTTTGTACCCATTCTGCTCTCTTCCCTGCTTTTCCCTTGGGAGCGCCTTCTTTCTTTGTCATCCTGACAAAGGCCCTTTACCTGCATGTATAGGTGAGGCTCTGGGCACTGGCAAACTGTGGGATTCTATGTGTGCGCACTCTCCCACGCAGCATCCTACGGGCACTCTGGACCCCGCCTCTCTGCGGTGGCCACTCTCCTCTGTGTCATCACCTCACACTTAGATCATTTTCTCCCTTTCCGCAGCCACTGAGGGTCTTAAACCAATCGTGTGAGCCTGTTGTTTGGACTGCACTGATGGCTTCTGAATAACTCGGGGTAAAAATCCAAACCCTCGGGGCCTACTGGCTCCAAGAGGTTCGGTCCTCTCTGCTTTCCGTTCTGTCCCGCTTCCCTTCCTCGGAGTAGCCTTTCTCATTTTTCCTCAGACTCTCACACAAGGCCTCAGGCAGTTCCCTGGACAGCCATATCCTAGCTCTACTACCACACGGCCTTGCCTCCTCTCCAGTCCTCCGCCCATATTTCACATCTCCCCAAGGCTTGCCTGGCCCGTGCTCTTAAAAAATATGACCCGCAGCCCTACCTCTCTCTCCACACCTAGGTCTTGTTTTTCATTTTTCCTACAGCACTTATTCTCTACCGAGTTGTGCATTTTACTCGTTTATTATGTTTATTATTGACCACCTGTTTCTTCTGGTTTTAATGGAAGCATTCCAAGAGTGAGGAAGTTTGTCAACTTTGTGCACTTCCGTTTCCCTGGTTTTCCTTAACGACGTCTAGCTTGCACACAGGCCGCTGAAATATTTACTGAATGATTAAGCAAACAAGTAAGTGAATTATGAACTTAGGGCTCTCTTTTTACCCTCCCTCTCTCCCTTCTTCTTGCTATGCTGGGGTTTCCTATAGGGTCTCACACACCCTGGCAAGTGCTCTACCACTAAAAATGGATCTTCAGTCCTTTTTACACTGTTTATTTTGAGCCAGGATCTTGCTAAGTTGCTCACATTGACCTTGAATCCTCTCTGTAGCCCCCCNCCCCCCCCCCCCGCAAGCTTTTGTGACCTTCCTGTCTCAGCCTCTGGAGTAACTAGGATTGCAGACTGATCGCAGAGGTACCCCCTCAGGCCTAGCTGAACCTAAGCATTTCTTGTAAGAGAAGTTCTGGAATGTTCCCCCCGGGGTTTCTAAGGTATCAGTGATATGAAAGGAAAGTAGGAACCATTGACGTAATCACCCACCTGAAGTCAGGTGGAGACCCTCTGCTTGCTGACTAGTCTGCCAAGCAGAGGTCATGATGGTTTTCTGCCATTTCCAACTTGTGACTCTTTGGAGATCTATCCTGGCAGCTTCTGGCCTGGCATCGACTCTTGCTGGACTTAGCCCCAGCTGGCTGCACCAAGCAGGAATTTGAGGAAACATTGATCAGGATGTAGGCAGGAACTTTAGCAGCCTCCAAAAGGAGGGTGGCTCCAAAAGAAGCCACAGTTTCCCTTTTTCTTCTAGAGAGACTGTCAGGGAGTAGAGGCTGAAGTAGCGAGGCTGCAGCCTCCTGTACATCCTTAGGGAGCCAAGCAAGATGCCCAGACCAACAGGAGCCTCTTCCGGCTTCACAGACAAGAGAGCAGAGACAAGGGGTAAATGCAGGAAATCTCCTAGTCCTGTCCCCCTGCCCCCTCTCCTGGGAGAGCTGACACTTGTCTGTGATGAGACCCCATGTAGCTGAGTGGGGTGACCTGGAAGGCAGAGAGACACCAAAGGCCATCTGGAGGTGATTGGTGGCGTGAATTAGAGGTGAGTCAGCCAGCTCATGAGGCAGTTAAAAGACAAGTGGCTAATTGTGGGTACAGAGGACGGGTCACACACAGAAAATGAGGAACAAGTGGTTAATTGGGCCCACAAGCCCAGGATCCCGCCTATAATTAGCAAATTGCAGGGCTTTGATATTTGCTTTGGTAACAATGTGCGTAGGGAATTGCAGGGAGGAAAACTGCGGCCCCCAGCTTGGGAAGTGACCCTAGGTCTAGACTCCTTACACCATTCTCTCTGATGCTCTTGTAGGCAGCACACATATAAAAACATACCCCGATCCCATCCTGTCCCCTCCACCGCCCCTGCAAGGAAGCAGGGCTTGTACCTTGTCGCTTTCAACATCAACCCTTGCATAAGTCTTTAGTCAGCTTGGACCTGAAGCAGGAGGCTTGGTTTCCTGGTGCACAGTCTCACAGTTTACACGAGTTACCCCGTGCTCCCAGAAGCCATGACCCCTAAGGAGCAGAGGCCCTCTGGCTACAAGATATCACCAAGGCGTGGCCCTCAGCAATGCCAGCTAAGTTTCAGTGGGGAAAGGCAAAGTACAAGAAAGTTCAGTTAAAGTTCCAGGACAGCCAGGGCTACACAGAGAAACCCTGTCTCGAAAAAAAAAAAAAAAAAAAAAA
>NC_034601.1:25062638-25080633 GCF_900095145.1 Mus pahari | reverse complement strand
CCACCCCCCACCCCATGCCTTGCTCTGGGTTGCTCACTCCTCCTCCTCCCCCATGTATGCACTTCCCCTTCTCCGTTTCTTCTGCCTGGTTTTGTGAAGTTACACCTGGTTTCACTTTAAGAACACTTTAGCAGAGTTCTTCCCTGTGTATCTCCATACACTTTGGAATTTTGATCCTCAATTCTTCTATATATTTCAGCTTACCCAATCTCTGGTCTAGGTCTCTTTAGCTAAGTGAAATGAAGCTATCCAGCTGTACACATGACCTGAAAAGTGCCTTTGAGCACAAAACCAGGGCCACTGTGGTTCAGGCCATTGACCCTTTCATGTACCAACCTCTGTTTGGCAGTGTCTCTTCCCAGTGTCTAAAGAGTAGTCATGCTGGCAAGACAGGAAGTCAAACTCTTTTCAGGTTAATAAAGTCCCTGTTGCCTCATGTGTAGAAACAACATAAAATGATCTTCCTGAAAAAAATCAGCGCTGCTCACTGAAGAACGGCATAGATGTGAAGCCACATTCGATGATGCCTAAAATAAGGCATGGGTCAGAGAGAAGAGTTAGCAAAAATTAGCTCCAGCCTTCTTTCTTTTCATTTGATTTGACACTGGCAATGTAGACACATTAAGCATTTTCAAGTAATTGCTGAATTTTAGGGCTTCAGGAGTTTGATCTTAGAAAGATAAAATTGGGCTGCTGCTATAAAGCTCAGCATGGTGGCATACACCTTTATTCCTAGCACTCAAGAAGCAGAGGCGGGTGGATCTCTTGAGTTTGAGGCCAGCCTGGTCTACAGATTGAGTTCCAGGACAGTCAGAGCTATACAGAGAAAAAAACTTGTCTCAAAAAATAAAAAATAAATAAAAAATAAATAAAACCTTGGGTCGATCCAAATTCTTAATTTCCAGATGAGCAGATAGAGGCTTGGTGAATAGAAGTGATTTTTTTTCCCCCAATATCATAATGAACTTGTTGGGGAATGAAACTGGAATTCACTAATCTTGACTCCCAGTCTGTTGCATATCCATGCATTCAGATTACATTTACTGAACACCCACCAGGTTTATAGCACTGAACTAGCGATGATATTACCTTGTTTTTCAGAAATGTTTAAAAAAAAAATTGATTTTGGAACACTTGAGTAAGTTCAATAAATCAGTATGCAATTTTGGATTTCTTTCATGTAGAAGGGTTAGCATTATCTAGAAGGGTCCGATTAGCATTAACTGGAGCCATCTCCCTTGCTCCACACAGGGATGAGATACTTTATTATAGCACTTCAGACCCACGAACACATCCCATAATTACTATGGTTTTATGATCCTGTCATATAGGAAAGCTAGGGATATGCTCTGATGCAGCCCTTATAGGAACCCAGTGCAAAGTGGACATTAAGACTGAGAAAACCGTTCAGTATCTTTGACTCGATGACCTACAGTGTCCTTTGTTGCTGGGAAGATCCTGACATCTGAGATCTGCAGCAGAACTGTCCTAGAGACCTTCAGGAGCCAGCTTGGGAGCCAGCTTAGGAGCATCGCCAGGTGGGGGCTAAGTGTGGAGGATGTGGAAAGGCAGTCTAAGCCAAAGGGACCACATAAGTACAGGTGATGAAGCAGGGGTATGGCCAGAATGGAGAGTGTGATTTGACCCATGTACACCACTAATCTAGTATAGCCTTCTTCCTGGATCCCCAGAGCATCTATTGGGATGATAAGCATTATCAGACCCATAACACTGCAATCCCGGAGGTTTGGAAAGACTGCACTGAAAGTTAAAATTTAACATTAGAGATTGTAAATGCAAGTATATGTGATAGAGATGAAAATAGAGAGGCAGGACTGAGCAGAAGGTAGATGCCGTGTGTGTGTGTGTGTGTGTGTGTGTGTGTGTGTGTGTGTGCATGCGCGTGTGTGCACGCACATGTGTTTATTTCCCTCTGATTACTGCTGTACCATAGGCAGATAATTCCAAAATGATCATATAGAACTCCTTTCCTCTCCCAGAACTCAGAGCTCTGGAGCACTTGGCTGGAGGACTGTGACACGGCCTGTAGACTGTAAGTAAGCATGCTTGATTTCTCTGTTACAGTGTAGGGTTGGACCCTAGGGTATGTGGACAACATGCCTTTATACCAGTGCTCTAGTTAATCCCAGTGATCTAGAGGCAGAGGCAGGTGGATCTCTATGAGTTCAAGGGCCAGCCTGGTCTATATAGTGAGTTCCTGGAGGGGCAGGGTTGCAGAGTGAGACCTTGTTTAAACAACAACAACAACAACAACAAAAACCAACCAAACAACAGAGAAATGGACAGGTGGGAAGGGAGGAGCCACATGGAGCCCGTAAGCAGCCATTTTACTCTGAAGTTTCCCTCCGCTGTTCAGCCAATGAGGAATCTCCTCAGATACTGAGCAGAAATGTGAAGGGGCCTGGGGAGAAAATCTGGCTTTTTCTTTGGAAAATAAAGGTGAAGAAAAGGAATGAATGAGCCTGCACCTTGAGTTTCATAAGAACTGATGGATTTAGTATCTGTGAAAGGCATGCCAGCTGCGTAGTGGGCTCTTTGTCAACTCACTTTACTTATCCGCCTACTTGTTAATTCTGTGCAGGTCTACAGGCCTGTAAATGTCTCATAAATAAATAACCCGGTGGACAGTACCTGAGTAAAGATATCATGGTTGCCAGAGGCCCTCTGTAGGACCAGCTCATCTCCACTCTCCTCAGGGCTCGAATGTTCCAGAAGCACTATGGTTCTTTTCTCCCCCTTCTTTCCCTCCATCTCCTGGAGTTTATGTCTAGAGCTCTAATGTAGTAAATGACAACCCACTTCAACCCTCATAACAGTTTCCTCATAGATGGAAAAAACAACTCAAAACAGCTTCAGGAAGTTCCAGAAACCAACTAGGTTCACTAAGCCCCTCCCTGCCGGAGTAAGCCATAAAGCTGCTAAGAGTGGCTCTCAGACAAGCCAAACTTCAAAGTAGCCCTTGAGACCAGTCCAGCTGCCTGGGAGAAGCAGAGTTGATGAGCTGCCTGGAAGAGGTTTAGACCAACTGAGGCACCTCGAAAGGATGCTCTCCAGCCTGTTGAGCTACCTGCAGCCTGTGCAGTGAGCTCCAGGGTCCCAGCTTTGTGATCTGTTGGTCATGTTGGCACAGGTTGTGGTGATGCAGCTGTCTTTAAGCCATTTCTGCTCCTGTAAGTAACCCCTCACCTATATTCCTGGAAGTAACACCAATAAAACTCCTGGTTCACCAAGCTAGAGTTTGGTGGTATTCCTATTTCCGTCTGCTGTGGGTTCCCTATGGAGGGTGAGTAGATGTGTGTGCTGTGTCTCCTCAGGAAAGTTTTTCCAACACAAAAACTCCATAAAAACAAAACAAAAACAAGCAAAGACAAAACAAACAAACAAACAAATGAAACCCTCCAAACATTCTCTAAAGGCCATCCTCAGCTGAATTCCTGCCTGCATTTACTGAGTTCCCTGTTCCATGAACTTACCTACTCCAGATGCTGAATGAAGCACAGCTGTGTGAGGCTGTGACTGGCCTGTGCCGTCAGCAATGAGGACCACAGAGTTCCCTTGATTGAGAGAGCCAGGTTAAATGGATCCTTCTATGGCAGACTCCTCACCTCCTTCTCTCCCTTCCAAGGGATCAGTGCTCCCATGCATGTGTGATAGTTTCACTCCACTGGTATTCAGTGACCCCACATGGCCAGCCAGCAGCACCCCAGGCATGGAAATGCCCCATGCCAGGAACTGGGGGCTGCCGTGAGCTTGGATTGGTTTCCAGGAACCTCAGCTGGATGCATTTTGTTCCAATTCTCTTCCTGTCCTTTGGATCATAGACCCTTTGCTTAGTTATAGTCTGAGATTTGGAGGAAACCTGCAGTCTGGCTTCCTTCTTTTGCTTTGGAATCAAATAGAATGTTTCATTGAAACTGATCTTCTCTTTTACAGCTTGCTTCTAAGTCTTTTTCACTTGAACGTTGAAGTGCCTGTGACTGCTTTGGTGGTAGGATGGCAGAAGTGACCCCGTATGACCTCAAAGCTAGGTTCACCTTTCTCACTGGACACTTACTTTTGGGGTATGAGTCACTGTGTAAGAAGTTCAATAACACTAAGGCCATCAGGGCATGTGCAGTTCTCTGATCAATAGAGCCCAATGAGCCCAGCCTTGTAGCAAGTGAGTGACCCACATCAGACCCATGTGTCCAGACTCTTCCCGGTGACCGTAGTTAATGTAATGTGGAACAGAATCTCTCAGCCAAGTTCAGCTGGATTCCTGACCCACAAAATCACAAGACACTGGAAGATGGTGATGGTTTTAGTGCGCTAAGTTTGAGGGGGGAAGTTGATTATGCAGCAGGAGATAACTAGAACACTCGACATAAATAGAAGGAAGCTGGCTGTCTGCTATAGACAAATTTAGGCTGATTTCATGTGATTTAACCCGACCATCTGCTCTTGCCCATGATAATTCCATTTTGCTCAAGACTTGGCTCAAGTTACCCCTTCACCGCGGCCGATCCTCACCTGCGTTTACGGAGAATTCCCTGATCAGTGTCTCCTGATCCCTAGGAGCTTTCAGATGGTTCACCTATGGCACGGTGGTTAGCAAATGCCACACCCAGCCCCACTCAAACTTACCCAGCACCACAGCCACATACCGCCTCTGTCCAGTGCTTTCTGAGAACAGCCACGGTTAGAGAGGAGCCTGCAGTTTGATGTCCTTCCCATAGATGTGCATGGATGCACTATTCCGGCCATTTCCCCAGCAGCTTCACATGCTAGAATGGGGTTTTTCCCATTTCTTGGCTTTCCTTCCCAGCAGGTGCAGTGCAAGCTGTTTGATTGCTAATGTTGTTTGGAGACAGGATCTTACTGGGTAGCCCAGACTGGCCTTGAACTTGTAGTCTTCCTTCTTCAGTCTCGAGTGCTAGAATTACAGGTCCCTGCTTTGATGTCTGGATTCCCAGACTGTGTCCTCACTCCCCTCTTAGTAACATCATCTCTGTCCTTATTTTGAAGAGCTAGATACATGAGATGTTGATATTTAAAATCAATAGGAACTTACAGTTGGGACCATACCTTGGACTAATTTTTAGCTTTGATTTGGAGTAGGTTGGGGTGAGTATAGGATTGGCCAGGATCTTCACAGTCGAGTGCTGTACATTATAATTCTCTCAGTACGCAAAAAGAGGGCAAAGGATTATGTTTCCTGAGTCTCAGTTTTCTCATCAGTCAAATGGGTACACTATTAGTCAATTTCACAGGCAAGTGATACGGTCTTAGCCCCTGAGAGAAGATGTGAGCATGAGGGACTCATTGGGAAGGGGGAAGAGGCCGATGACAGAATGGGCAGAGATGAGGGCGTGGAAGAGGATGGACCAGCAAAGTGTTTATTTCTCTGTCAGGCACCACTGAAGAAGCTGCAGCTTCGTTCTGGAGAAGAAAAGAAGGTTCTGTTAGCATTCCCATTTTACAGATGATGACAAAAGGCAGAGGGACTGGGGCTAGCATTCACTATGCAGGTAAGTGACAGAACCAGCAGTTCACAGAGAGCTTGGCAGCTAGCGCTCACTAAACAGGAAAGTGCACCAGGGTTTCATCCTCCATCTGCTCCAGTGGTCGCGATAGTGACTGCTGATATTGCTTTCATTTTTTTAAACTAAATGTAGGGCATGGTGTCTGTGCCAGGAGTTAGCTTTTTTTCCCTTTCAGCACCAGTGTTCAGCAAAGAAAGTATATATGCTTAGTTGGAAAACGTTAGTTACATACTCCATTTGAAAGAGATGCCCAGCTCTGACACTGAGAAAGAGAAAGCATGTCCAAAGCTGTGATAGAAAGACAGACAGATGGATGGATGGACAAACAGACAGATGGATAGATGTCCTGGTAAGGAGTTGGGAGTGAGCCTTCACTGGTAAGGAACAGAATTTCTTTTTGTGGTGAGAAAACTATTCTAAAAGATATTGGTAATGCTTACATGACAGGGAATATGCTCAAACCTATTGCAATACATACTTGAAACAGATGAGCCTTATAACCTTTTAAATAAAAGATAAATGTGAAAACAGTTTAATGTTTACTGTTATTGTTGTTATTTTATTTGCTTTTTGATACAAGGTTTTATTCTGCAGCCTAGGCTGACCAGGAATTGACTACATAGCCCAAGCTGTCCTGAAACTGACTATGTAGCCCAGGCTGGCCTCCAAATCTTCCCAATCGTGTTACCTTACCCTCCTAAGTTCTGGGATTACATTGGTCAGTCACCAAGCCCAGCTTCTTTCTGACTTCAGACACATATATGAAAACCAACAAAGCCAACGAACAGCCCCAAACCACAGAATCCATTGCAGGTGCCCGAGTTAGTCAGCTTCCTGCCACCGTGAGCACGTCTGAGATAACCAACCTATACTTAGGAAAGGTTTACTCTGGCCCACAGTTCTGCAGCCCACGGTCCCTTGGCCCTGTCACCATTGCGCTTGTGGTAAGCCAGCACATGGTGGTGGGAAGATATGGTGTAGCCAAAAGACATAGCTCATGCTAGGAAGTGAAAAAGGAGAGGAAGAGGAGGAGGGGTCCCATGGCTCTTTCCAAGGGCACACTTCCAACGGTCGGTCGGGAGTCCTCTCACTAGCCCATCTCAGAGTACCAATACCCTGGGGACTAAGCCTGTACCTCCTGGCCTTTGGAGGAAATTCACCATCGCAACTGCAGCAAGGCCTCATTATAGGGATGTTGTCAGCGTGAAGTGTTTCCCATCAACAAAGGAATTTGAGAATAGCTTAAAAAAAAAAAAAAAAAAAGCTGTGTTGCTTAAAGTCAAACGCTCAGTAGGGAGACATTAGCAGTTGGTGACTGTTGGAAGGAGGGAGATGTAAGTGACCCCATGACCCAGTGGCTGTTGTGACTATTGAGAAACCTACCAAGCTGAAATAACCAGCCCACGGCTGTGAACCCCAAACTTAGAACAATGAATTGAGATATAAAGCGTAAGTAATAAGTCATCTGGGAAAGCAGGGATATTCTTATCACTTTGTTATTTTAGCACCAGGTGAGATTGATCATCAACTAGGAACATTATGTTTGTTTGTCTGTTTGTTTTGTTTTGTTTTGTTTTGAGACACGGTTTCTCTGTGTAGACTTGGCTGTCTTGGAACTAGCTCTGAAGATCAGGCTACAGAATTCTAGATTCCTCTGCCTCTCAGATGCCGGAATCAAAGGTATGTGCCACCACAGCTCAGTCTGGGACATTACTGTGTTGTTTTATTTTATAGCCCCAGCTAGCCTCAAACTTAACTCTGCTGAGGCTGGCCTTGAACTCCTGAACTCTACGTCCACCTCCCAAAGGTCAGGATTACAGGTGCTCACTGCCACACCCAGTTCTGGGACGTTATTAAAATAAGTTCCTGTAAGGTGACTAAAAGCTGGACCGAACAATTGTCATGGAAGATGTAAGGTCTAGGTCACACTGATGACTAAGTGACAGCCCCGTGGGAAAACTAACAATTCAGTTCTTAAACTAGAGAACCCAAGACATCATTTCCAGTTTTACGCTTTGGTGTTTCCAAATTCAACTTCAATTCCTAGTCATGGCTGCCCCTTGTCCCCATCCCCATCCTGGCTTTGGTGTGTGTGGTTTTAAAGACAGAGTGTTGCTTTGGAGCTGTGCTTACTTAAAACTCACAATCCTCCTGCCTCAGCCTCTCTCTCTCTCTCTCTCTCTCTCTCTCTCTCTAGCCCTATCTGGAAAAAAAAAGATTTTATTTATTTAATGCATGTGAACACACTGTAGCTGTCTTCAAACACACCAGAAGGGGACACTGGATCCCATTTCAGATGGTCATGAGCCACCATGTGGCTCAGAATTGCTGGGAATTGAACTCAGGACCTCCGGAAGAGCAATCAGTGCTCTTACCCACAGAGCCATCTCTCCAGCCCCTGTGTCAGTCTCTGAAGTGCTGAGAGTATAGGCATGCAGATTTGGCTTCTACTATGTATTTCACTATAGGTTACATTTAGTCTTTTTGTGGGAGGGAGGTTCCTTGTTAGAATCCAAGCTCTGGTTTTCCTTGCTGTTATATTGCTAGTGTAGCCACATGCCACTTCCCCTGGTGTCACAGGGGCTCTAAAGTATGTGTTCTTGAAGAGCCAGAAGATGGGTGAGTCAGGGCATGAATGGAAGCAGATCAGCAGGCATGGGCGCACACAGTGTGGATGACCATGGCATCAGACAGCTTGGGACTGGGGGCTTTTGTAGGAGGCAAGACTTCTCAGAACAGCCTTGGGGGAACAGTGATGGTTGCTCACCAAGAAACCTATCTCAAAATAATAATGCTGCTTTTAAATAGAAAGCAGAAGGAAAAAAAAAACCCAACTATTTCTCAATGTGCTGAGAAAACAAAACAAAACAAAACAAAAGCTCACTTCTATGCCCACTTCCAAGGCACACTGTTGAGGCTTTACGGAAAGTTGTCGTGGAAAGAACCACAGGGTCTAGAGTCTCCTGCATGCACTTTATACGTGTGTGACTTTGGAAATGACTGTGGCATCTCTGAACCTTATTTGTCTCACCCGAGAAGCAAAGGTGGGCACCCATCCTGGCCTACGGCGACGATGCCAGGCGTCAGGATGGGATTAGAAACCGTAGTCCTTTGCAGGTGTTCTCGGCACGCCTGGAGGATGAGTGGAGGTGATTCGAACCGTTGTCATGGACGATGGTAAAGCCCAGATCACCTGTTCAGGAAGTGGGAGGCCAGTTTCATATGGGGACACAACAATACCATGCAGAAGGAGCCAGAGACCTTGTCAAAAGAACATATCCCTCCCTTCCTCAGGCTCCAGGTTCTGAGAACCATCCCCCCAAATCCAGAGGCAACTAGGATTGATTAAAATGAAACCCATAACCCAGTCAGAGACTTGAATTTCAAGACTGGCAATGATTTGCTTATAGGCAAAGTCTGTCTGTCTGTCCCCCCAGCGCTATCCCAGCACTACTCTGGGCCAGCTGTCTAGAAGCCTGGACTCTCATGTCACCTCCTGTTGGCCACCCTCCTCTCTTATGCACTAGCTGTGTACACTATCTTGTAGGAATCTGCTCTGGTCTACACAGGGTCCCGAAGGGAGTCCTGGAGGGCTGCACCCCACTCACACCAGTGAAGTGATGGTGTGGGGCAGAAAGGCTGGGGCCACATGATGGTTTCTGTGAACCTGAGTCCACTCTTCCCAGGGCCCAGAGAATGGCCGATAAGGGATACCAGGGGAGAAGGTCTCTGTGGCTCCTTGGCAGAACATGGTGAGCCTTCCCGATTGTTGATCTTCCAGCACTGCTATTTCGAAGGGTCCATCAAAGAACCAACAATGCTGCTAAACTGCAGTTTCACGGGGCCCCACCATCGGAGGTTTTTAGAACCACTGCTGGGAATAGGGTTGTTTTAGTTAAAGATCTGGTGCTTTGCCTCCGAGTCCAGCTGTTGGCAGAGGTAACCATGGCTTGGAGGCTTAGGGCTTTGGACGTTGGTGAAAGGGAACATTGGCCCTGCTACAGAGTTGTGAATGTTGTTTTTGCTGTCTCTTCTGACACTCAGGAAAGCGGGACACGGGTTGTCGGGTGCATTTTGTGGACAGGGAACCTGTCCAAGCTCCTCGGCTTAGGGAGAACCAACCAGTGGGTGTCAGTTCCTAAATCAATGTGGCAGCACTGGCACATGTGTCCCTTCCTTGACTCCCACATGCACCTGAGCTCCGGGTGGTGTGGTTGCCAGCCCCCCACCATACCCTCATGCACCCCTGTGAGGGTTCTAAGGTCCCAGAGCTGATCTCAGGCCCTGTGCAAGTGAAGGTTGGTACTGAGCCGAGTTGAGTGCTGTAGAGCGTCACAAGAAATGGTTCGGAAAACCCGAGTGCCTCTCTGAAGAAGATACAATGGAGGCTGGGATCAGGAGACCCTGACTTTGGGGGAAGACAGACATATGGCTTTTCTGGGCGGAAACCACCTCTGTACCCAGATTTCAGGTCCACTGTAACTACGAATACTCCCATTACATTGGTACCCACCTCCTTGCCCTGCAAAGGAGGGGAAAGGCAGAGAGGGAACTCCCAGGGACTCATTTCGAACTTCCTGGATGGCATAAGGGCAAGTGGTAACTTGATTTAAAAGAAACAGAGGAATGGGGAACGGATCTGAAAGCCACCAGCCAGCAGGGCTGTATTCCACAGACACTGCCTCCTGGTTACACGCCTGTGTCTGCTCACAGCCCCCTCCCCCTCCTTTTTTTTTTTTTTTTTTTAAGTCTTACCTGTTTTATACCTTCTCAGGTTGCAGAGGGGAGGCAGTGGAAGGACCCCTGCAGGCACTGGTGGGACCAACACAGTCCTTCATCCTACCCTTGTGGTGGCGCACCATCACCATCAGTCCCACCCTAGGTCACCATGGAAAGCATTTTCAAATGTCAGCAGGGCCAGTGGAGGGACTGGGTTCCGTCTGTGAGGATCTGTGTCGCCCCTGTCCCCCACATCAAGGCCAGGTTTTATTTTCTGCCTTCTCTCAGCTGGTCCAGCCAAGAGAGATGATATTCCCAACCCCCTCCCCCCACCTCAGACCGCATCCTTTTAACATAAACAGCTGGACACAGTGATAGCGTTGACTCCCTGGGTCCTACTAGAAGAAATGTGGATAAGGAAATGTCTGGAAAGTCCTCGTACAAACATAGATGCGTTACTCCCTGAGCTGGCCTTGGATGCTGTAGCCACCCCCCAAATTTGGAGGTGTAACTTATACTTGATATTTCAAGCTGGGGAAAACTAACTGCACAAAAACACTGCTGGGGGGGGGGGCCTCCCGTGGTCCTCCGGTCTCCCATCCACAGCAAGGCAGAAGGAAGAACTCTCCTTTCTGTGTAGAAATAGAAATACCCTCCTTGGGTAAGTCATGTGATCTTTTTTTTTTTTCCTCCTGTGTAGACTCAATGGTTTCATATACAAAAAAAACTTAGCGCAAGGCATGACACAGAGTACGCACTTAGACTTTCCTCATCTGGAACATCAATGTGGATTTCCTGGCTCCTTTCCCCCACGGATGCTCATGGAGCCTGCCTTAGCTCTCCAGGCAGGCACCTCCTGCTTCTTTGACTCCGTCACAGGAACTTTTCCCCCCTGAACTCCTCACGCTGGGATTACCTGCCTTAAAAAACAAAAACAAAAACAAAACAAAACAACAACAACAACAACAACAAAAACCCAAAAGGTTATGATGCCACGCCTAAGTTGTTGTGAAGCTTGCCAATTCTGGCCTTGCCTGATACACACAGTAGGTCTTAGACGGTGTGCAGGGCCAAACATGGGGACTTCCACTGAAGCACAGAACTTGCATGTTGGGTGACCGGCTGAGGATGGCCACACATTCTTCCTTTGTGTCCCCAGATATAAACTAGACGATTGGTCTCCCTGGCCTGTCAGGGTGTCACAAGGATCACAGTCTCTTACAGACAAAATGATTTACCATGTGCTAAGGCTAACACACAAGACACCAAGAAAATGACTCATCACAAATCATGAGCCTGTCCTGCCAGAACAGCTTCAACTCGGGCCGCCTTCATGTGCTGAGGCTCCTCCAAGGGCCTTTACCTCATATCATATTCTGCAACCCCCCCAAACAACAACTGCCCCCCCAGATTGTAGAGCTCTGACTCTCCAAGTCGCTTCTATCTCTGGTGCCACTTCTTCTAGTTAACCCCCTCATCTTCTATGTTTCCCCTCTGGGACCCACAGAGGAGGCCTGACATGTTCTGTCCTCACCTAGCTTCTCATTCACCAGTGCCTGGGAAGTTGCCTATTGTGGGGTGAGGCCTGCCTTGGCCAAAAGGCATGCAGAGCCCCTCCCACAGCCCACACCCTTTGTTCCTCCCACAGGGTTGCTCCAGTCCTCAAAATCACCCTCTTGGTTTTGGCTTCAAGCCACACCCCATCCCTCCACACACCATCCGCCACCTCCGGTCTTCTCTCTCTCCGGCCTTCTGGAATGAAGTTCTGCCTGAAATTGGGGCCTTCAAGCCTCTCCCTTCCAAGACATGGCCTCCAGTCACCACAAACCGCAGCTGTGGGAAACAGGCCCTGCCCCAGCTGCACAACAGGCCCATGGGTCACAGAGGCCAGGCCTATCCTTGACCCGATCACTGGTGTGGGAGGAAGGGTGGGGTGGGGTAGGGTGGGGTGGGGTGGGGCCGTCAGAGTAAGATACATTCAAACCATCTTCTGGGAGAGGAAATGCCATTTTCATAATGTTCTATTTGAGGTCCTCTTTGCACACCCTAGAGGGCTCAGTTCTCAGCTGTGCTACGAGTTGGAGTTTCTTAGGGAGCTCAGTGCATGGGTCCCACCCAGGGGTGCTTATAATTGGCATGGGAGTGGACCTGAAAGAGATTCTATGAGAGCTTCCCAGATGGCTTTGGTGTACAACCAGGGAGGACATCCACTGCTCAGGAGTCACGTTCCCTCCTCCCGAAGGCAGCTGAAGGCCAAGGCCTGGGTCAGATTTGAACCTGAGAACTCAGCTCCCCACCTGACTTCTGCTCTGTGGTCTGGGTGGGACACAAGAAAGCGCTTAGCGAGGAAGGATCACACTGCCCCTTTCCACCACGACTGTCTCCACCCCAAGGTGGGCGGGAGTCTGGGGACACACCCAGTTACTATTAGAGGATCAGGGCTAAGTTCTCTTTGGGACATGCTTGGTCTGAGTCAGGTTGGGCTCTTTCCAGGGATTTGAGATCTAGGTCAGCATACCTGTTCCATCCTCTGCTGCAGCCCTACACACAGACCTATCCTCACGCCTCAGGTATGGAACTGCCCCTCACCATTCATTCTCTAGCTCACACCCCTCCTCCCAAACTTTGCCTGATGACTCTATAATTTGAGGCAGGAAGAGGATAAGTACGTAGAAAAGGAGCTCTGCTAAGACATTAAAAAAAAAGATGTATTTTTATTTACGTGTGTGTGTGTGTATACATACATACACCATACATACATATGCATACACACACATTCACACAAACTCTCACACACATCATACATGTATATACACACTCATACCATACATATACTCACACACATACCATACATACATGCATATATACAAATATACACCATACATACACACTCACCCACACCATAATACATATACCCCATATATATATTTTCACACATACAACATACATATATATATATATATACTCACATACATACACCATACATACACACTCATGTACACTCACAGCATACTTACATACACCACACACACACACCATATATACACATTCATACACATACCATACATATACATTCACACACAGTCACACCATACACACTCACACACAAACTCACAACAAACACACACACACACACCATACACATGCACATGAAACGTATGGAAGAAGAGAAACAGTGGTAATTGCTCAAGCATTTTAGAGTTTCAGGGTAAGGACTGACACAACACATTTTCAGAGTTCCTCAGAGTACACTGGCTTGCACAGAGATTACGATCCATTCTCCTGAAGCCACCAGAAGGAAAAGCACAATGAGAAAAGATATGAATGTAAAGTTAGGAGACCTGGGGGCTGCCCAGGACTCTCTCCCAGTGGTCAGTTGATGCTGAGCAAGCCACTCCTTTTTGTGTGCTGCCAACTTCCCAGGCTGCAAGATGGAGCGTGGTTTATCCTATCCAAAGCCACTAGGCTGTGTCTGATAGAAGCAAGGAGGTCTGCCTCCAAACAGGGGGGGCTTCTCTGTTCGGTGCAACCTTATTACCCTTCCCTCTCTGCTCGGTGCAACCTTATTGCCCTTCCCTCTCTGCTTGGTGCAACCTTATTACCATTCCCTCTCTGCTCGGTGCAACCTTATTACCATTCCCTCTCTGCTCGGTGCAACCTCATTACCCTTCCCTCCCCTAAGAATGAAACCTCACTGCCACAGCCAGTCAGATTGGTGAGCCAAGTCTCTTTCTCTCCCTTTGATAACACAGGGCCAAGGACATTGGGAACCTAACACAGGCTGCCTCCCCTGCTGTCTTGGCCAGGGTGGAAGGAGATGGATGGTGGATCAGATGAAAATGAGCACTCCATTCTCCCATAGACTCCAGGTTTCACCTCACACGTCTGAGTTCCAGAAGCCCTTGTTTTAGCAGCATGGGCTGTGGGGTGAGCTTTGCCTCTGTGGTGGGGTCAATATCTTCTGTAACAGGCAGGCACAGTAGCAGAAGACAAAATGCATGCGCAGAGTTCTGAAACCGGCCCCAGTCTGTAGTGTGAGGTAAGTGACTCCTGATTCGAAGTCACTGAGTACCAGGAGCGGCTGGGTCGCAGCGAACAGCCTCCCTTCGGGGTGGGACAGGAAGGTGAAAGAAAGAGACCAATGAAGGTAATACTGAGCCCCAAGGCACCCATCAGCAGTCCACAGTGACACCCTGCTTATCCACCCAACAGACTCTTCCCTTGCAAAGCAGCAGAAGTCCTCTGCCTTGAGTACCCCACACACACCTCCACTGCCTGCCACCCCCACTCCATAACTATCTGGGCACAAGCACAGAGGTCTGTCTGTCTGTCTGTCTGTCGGAGTATGTGAAACTAGATAGTGTGTGTTTCCTGATGACCCTGCAATATGAGCCAGGCAGAAGATAAATTTGTGGAAAAGGAGCTCTGCTCGGATGTTAAAAAAAAAAAAGATGTATTTTTATCTACCTAGGCGTGCATGTGCATGTGTGTGTCTGTGTGTGTAGCATGCGCATGAGCACGTACCTGCCTGTATGTGTGCAAGTGCATGAGCACGTACCTGCCTGTATGTGTGCAAGTGCATGTGTGTGCCTTCGAGTGTATTTGTGTGAGTGTACATGCGTGTGTGTGTGTGAATATGCCTATGTGTGTTTGTGTGTGTGCGCGCGCGTGCGCATGCGTGTGAGCATGAGCGCTCAAGAGCATGTGTGCACTTGAATGCAGGCCTTTGGAGGTCAGTTGCTTTAGAGCCCCCGGAGCCTTCGGATATGGGTGCTGCGACTACACTTGGGTCCTCTGCAAAAGCAGTACGTGCTCTTAAGCGCTGAGCCAGCATCTCTTCTGACTTTTTGATACCTGTTGGACTGGTTGGCTCTCCCTTCTGGGAGGATGAGAATATCACAGGGTAATGGGTGTGACCTGTCTTCCCTACACCCTTTCCCTGGGAGCTGTGTGGCAAAGGCTGACAGAAGATGCTTCTTTAAGATGTAGGCTCCTGGGCTTGTTCCAAGTACACCTAGACTTTCTGAGCTTGAATGTTGAGCGAACAAAGCTTTTCCCAAAGAGAGAAAAGTCTTGAAAATCCCCTATTCCCAAGGTTTTGATGATATTCACGAGCCCCTGCCCCTGCACACCCTTGCAAGGCCATTTATTTTGTGGTCTCTCTTCAATGGAATTCAAGGTTGAATTTCATTTCTCTTAGCACAGGCTGGGCTAGGAGCAAAAGGGAAGTGAGGAGGAGCTGGGTTAGGGGGACGGAGCCAGGTGCTGGGCTAGAGGCTGCATTTCACATGCCCTCAGCACTCTGTGCAATAGGAAGGTAGGAAGGCAGTGTTTCAGAGTGTGAACTGCCAAGCAGTTGCAGAATCCCAAAGTTGGAAGCGCTCTTAGGTCGGGGTACCATCCACTCGACCTGCAAGGTTTATAGTTATAGAAACAGAGGATCTGGGACGCTGTGGTAAAACAGTCAAGATCTTCCTGGGAGCCAGGCAGCAGAGTCTAAACTGTGCGCTCTCCCTGCCTTCCAGGAAGCTTTCAGCCTCTGGATTTGATTCTGTACCCTATGGCCTACATTTACTGTCCCTGTCCTCTGGGAGGGCCACTCAGCTTTGTGATTTTGGGCAAATGTCTTGAATGGGCTGTCACTCACTCCAGCTTCTCAAAAGGCAGCTCCTTGAGAAGCCAGCTGTGGCGCCCACTGCCCCACTCCTGGCAAGTCGTCCATAGCTTTGGAAGAATTGGTCATGGAGGGTTTGAGGAGACCTATTGACACTGTCACAAAGGCTTGGCCTGGGTGCAAACCCTGAACAGAGTGTTAAAGAGGAATGTACCAAGTGGTATATCCTCACAAGGAGACTCTCACTGTTTCCTTCCCACAGTCATCCATAGAATTAACTTGCAGAAAACAAAACAAAACAAAACAAAAAACAAAGGAGGAAGGATTACATTTAAAAATGTTATCTTTTTCTAGAAGTAACAGCCCCTCTCACAAGACCTGTTCCCATCGAAAGAGAAAATGTGGGCATAGAAAAAAAAAACGATGGCTGTTTGTCTGAGATCAAGGCCAGAGGTAGTAGCAGGGTCAAGAGCAACCCCCGGTCTTTCCTGCCCGTCTAGGGCTTAACCTTACCATGTGGCTGTTTGCCTGGGTGAAGATCAAGGCTGCACCTCGGTGTTGCTCAAGCAGGTCCATTGGCCGCATGCCAGGTGACAGCACAGAGCAGACCTCAGCCGGATAGCAAGCTAGGTATGAACTCCCTCTCCCCAGCTTTTGGGCTCCAGGGGAGAGATGACAGGATGTCACAGGGGAGGTGTGGGGATGATTCCAAGTCTCCTCAAGAGCTTCCTGAGGCAAACTGACCAAGGGTGGATGGCAGAGGAGCACGTGTATGTTAACTCTGGTCCCGGAGGCACTTCCCATCTTGGAGACTCTTTCCTTTCAGTGTGGGAGCTCAGACAGTTGCACAGTCAGTATGGGAAAGAACAGCTGGGACCAGGGCATTCATCCGTGGGGAAGAGGACCAACAACCTACGGGGCTAAAAGAGGTGACAGAGAGGTCACTGCTAACACAGAGGAGACAGGTCCGAACTGTGGAGGTGGAGAGTTGCCAGTTTAATAAGTAAGGCAGTCAATGTAGGGAGTCCTCTGGCCCTCCTAGGACTGAGCAGTTGTGTCAAGGCCCCACAGCTTAGCAGCATTAAGCACATAGGCTCTGCAGTCAGGCAGAGGGCTGACTCAGCCTCTTTCCACCTGTGTGAGCACAGACAAGTTACTTAACTCTTGGGGCTTTAGTTTCCTTATTGGGAGGGTGGAGATTAGAATGTCAACTCAGAGGTCATGGTGGGACTTTAACACAACAGTGTGTCAATTGTTTATCAAAGTGGGACTTTAACACAACAACGTTTCAAATGTTTATCAAAGTGGGACTTTAACACAACAATGTTTCAAATGTTTATCACAGGTGCTCGGTATAGATCGTCAAGTTGTTGCAGGGGTTGTTTCTAGATGCTGTGAAGCTGCTGGTTTATAGAACCAGAATCTTTATAGAACTTGAATCTTTTATTTTTCTGGTACCCAGGAGAAGTGTGAGAGCGGGAAGAACCCATAGCTCCTTTCTGTGAGACCCGGCTGTCTCTTTTGATTTCAGCTAGAGTGGATGGGAACAGTAAGGCATGGGAGGTGGCATGCGGCTACAGGAATGTGTCCACATGTTTCCAAACTATAGAGAGGCTTCCTCCTTCTTAGGATGTAGGCTGGAAGTGAGGTCCCTCATCCCTTGCCCATGTTCAGGCCACTTTGCCCCCCAGATTCTTCATAATCTTCATGATATGGCAAGGGAGTTAGAAAGCTGACTCCAGATCTGGCTTAAAGCCTTGGTGACCAGATGTGACCTTACTCCATGCCTTAGGTAGGAGCTGATGTATCTCAGTAGTCTCTGTGTGGAGCCAGGTGACCTCTCTCTGAGGGCTTAAACTTGCTAGGCCAGTCTGGCTACTCCAGGCAAGAGTCTTGATCCCATGATCTCTCAGAGCCTGGGGACCCTTCCTCGGCCTTTGTGCTGCATTGCATCCGTAGGCTGTAACTCACAGGAAGATTAGGAAAGTGCCATGCTTCGAGGCACCCTGAGACAGGGTCTACAATCTCCAACAGATGTGGGGGTGGATCAGGAGTCAGATCAAGGACTTGAGTGTCCCGCGCTACCTTCCCGCCAGCAAGAAATGACGCGGCACACAAA
>NC_034601.1:25056720-25062627 GCF_900095145.1 Mus pahari | reverse complement strand
GATCAACAGCAGTATGGAAATGTAAGCAGAATAAACCCTTTCCTCCCCAACTTGCTTCTTGGTCATGATGTTTGTGCAGGAATAGAAACCCTAACTAAGACAACATAGAAGCAGATGATTAGCAGGCAGTGAGTGATCTTAGTCTGAACCGGACTCCATCAAACAATCACATGATGGCAGACTATCAACAGCCAAGGCAGACTTGCTTGCTTCTTTTTGCACACCAGCCACACTCCAGTCCCCATATGCCCTTGCAGCTGGGCGTGGCCATGCCATTGAGTTACATCCGGTGACAGTTATGTAGGAGTGCCAATATGCCCCTCTCCCTAAATATCTCAGGTACATCATGCCCATATGCCTTGTTTTAGGGTTTTACTGCTGTGAACAGACACCATGACCAAGGCAAGTGTTATAACATTTATTTGGGGCTGACTTACAGGTTTAGAGGTTCAATCCAGTATCATCAAGGCAAGAACATGGCAGTGTCCAGTGATGCATGGTACAGGAGGAGCTGAGAGTTCTACATCTTCATCTGAGGGCTCCTTGCAGAACACTGGCTTCCAGGTAGCTAGGGTGAGGTTCTTAAGCCATGCCCACAGTGACATACCTACTCCAACAAAGCCACAGTTTCCAATAGTGCCTCTTCCTGGGCTGAACATCTATAAACCATCACATGCCACTTTCTCCTTTTGGCCACATAAAAATATTAGCCAGGTCATCACTCAGAACCATGTACTGACTGGCAGTAGTCACAGAGCCTATGTCCCTGCTCTAAGCTGACTCATTGACCTGCTTCAAAGTACTGTGTAAACCAGAAATAAATGATGTATTTAAACTCTTTGGAATTTGGGGTCTATTTTCTAGAGCAGTATACTTATAAGCTGTATAGAAGTAAGCTTTTGAGAACAGAGAGTCTCTGAGCTGTCTCTGCATTCTATGTGGGTGTAGAATCTGCAAGTATTGGCTTTGGCATACAAAGGTGTGAATCCACAAGCCTGGAGCCCATAAGTTATGAGACTAAGCTTCCCTGGCCCACAGCGGAAGCCTCTCTCTTGACGTCTTCATGTATAAGTTCTGGCCTGATAGGAGGATTAGAAATGGATGACCTCAGGAGCTGTTAGCATGGGGTCAGCGTGGAGGCTGTCTTGTGTCGTGTGTCCGTTCCGCAGCTTGTGTTTATGTTGTTCATTCAAAAACACCTCTCTTCGTGAGGTTGTGATTCATTTTAAAATGATGGAGACCGCAGGATGTAGCTTATCCAAGTGTTCAGTGGCAGTCTTTAGAGCTGACACATCACAGGCACATCCGTGGTTGCATGACTGCGCGATATTTGCTTTCACTTCGGGCCCTTGCACACACTCTCTCTAAAGGAAATCCACATCTTCCTTCCTCTTTGTTTTAGAATTATCATTTTACATGTGTGTGTGTGCATACACGTGTGTGCCTATGTGTCTTGAGTGTTTGCGTGCATGTGTGGTGCACTCAGTTTTACATGGAGGCAACACAGTTTTTTTGTTTTTTAACAAAGGCACTGGGGATTCAAACTCTGCTCTTCACACTTGTACAGCAAGTACCTGCTGAGCCATCTCTCCAGCCCTTCACATCTTCTCTCTTCTGTTCCTCACCACGTGCTCCATGCACTTGCCCATCAATTCTTCCAAGTTTACAGTGCAAGTTTCCATTTAGTGTCCATCTTTAAATGTTTTTCAAGGTTCCTGTAACAAAACACCTGACACTGAGTGATTTATAAAGGAAAGAGATTCATTTTGACTCATGATTCCGGAGGGCTAGAAGCCCAACATCAGATGGCCACATCAGATGAAGGCCTTGTGCTGAATCAGTTCATGGTGGTAAAGAGAAACATGGAACATGCGAGAGACAAAATACAGGTGGAGCCTCACCTACTTACAGTCAGCAGTAGCAACTAAGTGGTAACTAAGCCAGTCTCTAGAGAGAAAGAGCCTGATTCTAAAAGCAATTCCTTCACAAAGGCAGGTTTCTTAGAATCCAAATGCCACTCAACAGCCCTGTCATCCACTACCATTGTTCCATTAATGACCAGTGTCTCTCTCATCATGCCACTCTGGCAAGGGCCTCAGGATCTTCGAGAATTTCCCTTGAACTTCCCTAACATAGATGTAGAGAGAATATCTTACATATTCTTTGGATGCATCACCTGTCAATTAAGAAACCTATATGGAGCCGGGCGTGGTGGTGCACGCCTTTAATGCCAGCACTCGGGAGGCAGAGGCAGGCGGATTTCTGAGTTCGAGGCCAGCCTGGTCTACAGAGTGAGTTCCAGGACAGCCAAGGATACACAGAGAAACCCTGTCTCGAAAAACCATTAAAAAAAAAAAAAAAAGAAACCTATATGACCTATGGATTAGACAGGTAATAGAAGGTGGAACATCTGGGAGGAGAAAGAATTCTGGGATAGAGCAGGCTCAGGGAGACCAGCCTAGAGAGATGTGAGGAGACAGACACATGGTACCCAGGCACTGGTAACCAGCCACATGGCAGAATGTAGGTTAAGATAAGTGGGTTATTGTAAGTTATGATTCGAGTCAGAACAAGAGTCTAGTATATGGCCAAGGTTTTTGTAAATATATCTTGGGTCTGAGTCTTATTTCTGGGAGCATTGGGGATTGGAGGAAGAACCAGGGCCTAACTACAACACATAGAAGGCATTGCCTCTGTGTGCCACCTGCACTTGAGCTGGTGTTACGTGTGTGGGGAGGGGGTAGTTGGGGGGGGGGGTTCTAGCATCTGTCTGCTCTCAAATGTGATGTCAACTGGACCTCTGCCTATGACCCAAGGAAAAATTAGAGGGTGCTGATGGAGATGTGGGCACCTCCTAGACTCCTGTGAATGTGTTTGTTTTAGTACCATCGCCCCACCAGCCTCCATCCCTGGCATCCTGATTTTCCTCCCACCATACTTACTGCTGTCTGCATTTCTTTCAGGCAGTGTGTGCTAAACCTTTAGCCTTTATGACTCTTCTCTGAGTGGCCATTCACATCAGGAATGGGTCTATTTGGTGATTCAGTAAGTTTTGTCCCTGAGGGCTACACGACAACTAAAGGATTTCTTTCTCTCTTTTATGAGGAACTTTCTCTGTTCTTCCTAAGCAGATCCTGGGGCAGTTACTCTCTTACTATCTGCTGGCTTGGAGACTTCCTGCAGTGCCTCGCCAGCACCTTGCTCTGGAATGTGTTCCTGAGATTCTGCAGGGTGGCCTCTCTCCACAAAGTGGGACCTGTTCTACACATACCCCAGAGAGGAAGGAAATGTCAGACAGGTGGAGTTATGAGAATTACAGAGGAAGCAGTCAAAATGTCACCCCATAACTAATTCAATGCAATAGAAATATAATACTGTACACTGAGCCCTTTGCATTACATACCATCTTTCATCTGACCATGGAAAATATTAATCTTTTCAGTCCCGTGGTCTGGTTTATGCTACAGTCCTGTCTGTGTTTTGTGTTTTTTGGTTTTTTGGTTTTTTTTTTCCCTATTCCCTGAGGCAAAGAAAGAGTAACTGACTTATTCAGTTTGGTACAATGGTGCCTCAGATTTGAGAGAAGTTGGCACTACTGTTATTTGCAGCCCTGAGGACAGGACAAGGGTTTAGAAAACAAAGATCACTTCTCTGAAGCCAAATGGTCGCCCAGTGAAATGCCCTCCCTCCGAACTGGCTTTTTCAGGTGAGCACACTGATTTAGTTAAAAAGAAAAAAAGAAAGAGAAAAAGGAAAAAGAAAAAAAGAAAAGAAAAAGAATAAGCTAAAAGAAAGGAAGGAAGAAAAGAAGAAAAAGAAAAAGAAACCAAATAAGGCCACATGACATGCACTCTCCCAGGTTTCTGAGGTACCACCTGGCTTTATCCTTGAGAGCTTTCAACAGTTGGCTTAGGAAGTCTTTGGGTTTATTTTGCGAATACAGTTAAACATACGTGCAGGACACATCAGGATTCAAGCAGATCTTCACCTTCAATAGTGTCAGAGTTTAGGTACAATGTTACAATGTTACAATGTTACAATGTAACGGCAGCCAAGAAGAGGGGTGGGAGGGGTATTTGGTGGCCCATGCTCATCCTAGGGTCCTAATGATACAATTTGCCTGGAAGAAGTACACCAAAGGTGTCTGGAAGCTAAGCTGAGATCCCGGGTGGATCTGTCATGAGCTTTCTGCCTGTCTCCTTATTTAGATTGTACATCCCTTTTGTTTCTCCAGAATGTATTCAGGGTCTAAGAGAAAATGTTTGAAACGGAAGGACAACAGAGAGCAGAGAAGAGAGAACAATTGATTAATGAACTCATGCAGTGGGCGGCTACTCTGGAATGGTAGTGGTCACTCTAAACCAAAACACGAAAGCCAGAGAGAAGCAGAAGGCTAAACATGTGGTTTGTCAGGTAGAAAGAAATACTCAGGCCAATTACTCAGACAAGAGAACTCTCTATTCAGCACTGTTTTGCTTTCTGAAAAAAAAAAAATTTTTTTTTGAAAGATCTGTCTACAAAACACACTAGTAGACAAAGGGCTATCTATAGCAATGCTTTTGCTTGGCGTGTGTGTGTGTGTGTGTGTGTGTGTGTGTGTGTGTTTGTGTAAGGGCAACTGTGGAATTAAATGACTCTAGGAATTTCTTTATCTTCCATCTGTGCTTAAGGACAGTTGGGGACAGAGGGAGGATGCATTGGATACCGCAGGTGTTTCTTTCTGCCTTGTTTTTGGTTGTTGATGGTAAAAACCAGCTTCTAGCCAACTCAAGCAGAAAGGTAAACTTTCCAGAGGGTAGAGTAGTGGAACCATTCCTGGTTACTGGCCAGCGCTCAGGCAGAGCCACATAGCACTCAGCTCCGGTGGACAGTCCTTTCTGAGTCCAGCAACAAGAGGACTGACATACAGCTCTCCCTGTGGCATCTCTGTGCTCAGGACAGAATACCAGGACAGTCCCAAGTGGCAAAGCTCACATCCCGTGTCTGCCCTTCTAATGCTGTGACCCTTTAATACATTTACTCATGGTATGGTGACTCCCAACTGTAAAATTATTATTATTGCTACTTCATAACTGTTATTTTGCTACTGCTATAAATCGTGATGTATATATCTGATACTTGACCCTCCCACCCACCCCCACCAAAGAGATTCAACACCGTATCCTGCATTCAGCAGGTTTTCATTATCTGAATCGTCTTGGGGGTGTTTCATGATTAACTGACATGACAATTGCCCAGTAGTCTATTATCAAAAAGGGAGCCCAGGAGCCTGTGACTTAGCTTTCCAGGGCAGCCATGACAAATGATCACAAAGGGGTGACTTCAGAGAGCTGAAATTTATCCACTTTACAGTATAGGGATCAGCAATTGGAAACCGGTCGCCAGTAGGGTCATATTCAATCTGAAGGCCATGGAGAGAATCTACGCTTCCGCCATCCTAGGTTTTGGTGGTTGTCTGCAAACCTTGGCGTCCATTGCGTTATTCCTTTATCAGTGCGGATGCTTCCTCGGTCCTGTTTCTGTGACTTCACAAGGTGTTTTCCTCTTCTTAAAGGCTACAGGTAACCAGATGCAGGGCACACTATAGCTTAACAAGAATGAGTAATAACAGGTGTCAGTTTACATCTACTAATACCCTGTTTTAGATAGGCATGCTCCTGAGAGGAAGTTAGCAGACGCAATAATACTAGAGAATGGAGTGTTCTCCCTTGGTGCTGGAAGAAATCAACTAAAACAAAACAACCCCCCCCAAAAAAAACCCCAATGTTTTTGATCATGGTTTTTATCAAGGGATGCCTCCTGCAGTGATGTTTACCAGGACCACTTGCCTCCTCCTCCTTCTCCTTCTCCTCCCCCTCTCTCCTCCTCCTCCCCTCCCCCTCACTCCTCGAGGGCAAGGAAGGAGAA